>NW_013665672.1:809665-819543 GCF_000517525.1 Limulus polyphemus | reverse complement strand
GTTCTTCTCCACGACAATGATCGTCCACATGTGGCACGTTTGATGCAACACAAGATTATGGAGTTGGGTTGGGAAGTTCTCTCCCACCCACCATATTCTCTAGATATGGCACCATCAGATTACTATCTCTTTCGTTCACTGCAGCACCATCTTAATGAGAAAAAGTGGAAGGAGTTAAAGAGGGCATCGGCATGTTTTTGTTTTTTTTCTTTTGCTTCAAAGTCAAGTGATTTCTTTAATCAGTGCATTCACAACCTGATTGTAAGATGGAAAAGCATCTTTGATAAAAATAGATACTATTTCATTTAATAAATGTTTTGTTCGGGTATTTTTCCTCTAAAAAAACAAATTAATTTCTTGACAATCTAATACATGTCGTTAGAATTTTTATGATTGGTCGTTTCGAACATATTTCAGCTGCCCCATATTTCAACATTATTTCGTCTAAACAGTAAATTTTGACGAAATAATGTTGAGATTTAGTCTTTCGCTTGTTTTTTCACTACCTTTTCTTTTAATTGCCCCCCCCCCCACTGGCACAGCTGGATGTCTGCGGACTTACAACGCAAGAAACGCAGATAGCCCATTGTGTAGCTTTGTGCTTAACTTCAAACAAACAAACAAATTTTTTCTTAATTTGTCGTTCGTCTGTTTCACGTTAACCTAGCACACATACTTGGAAAGCATTTATTACTAAAGAACTATATCAATGTTTGTTTATCATAAAAACATACAGGTTTGTTGTATTCTATGTGGTACTGTGCAATGTTACACGTTTAAAGAGAAATATGTTACATTAAAGCTAATACATATATAAAAGTACCTGATATTTCCTATATAAATAAATATTTATATGTATATACAGATTTTCGATATAATACTTTGTACACACCTTGCGTTCTTTGTTAAAAAAGAAAAACATTTAGATAGGCATTTGCATCTCTATACTTCTTGTTCTATTGATAAAAGGTCCAAAGATGAGCTTAAATATTTTCTTATTTTGCTTTGTTTTTGTAAAATGATTCAGCAAACAATGGTGACATGCTAGCATAAAAACAAACAGAAATATATAAAATCAATTCTTTGATTAAAAAAAAAAAGAAGCTTGTGACACCTTTATAGGTTTGCATTAGATTTGCCAACTTTCACCAGTGTTCAAAGGCGGACTCTGGCGCTGATGTTACGGCTCGAAACCCCCTCCCCCCAAAAAAAACGCGTCTCACACTTTGAGACTATGAGTGCGTCATGAAAGTAATGATCAAATCTCTCTATTTGGTCTGACATGAATAACACAAGAGTTGGCGATGGGTGGTGTTGACCAGCTGTCTACCCTCTGGTATATCACTTTATAATTAGGAACAACTGGCGCATATAACCCTAGAGTAGTTTTGTTCTAAATACATCAAACAAACAACAACAACGAAAAAAATGTTAAGACTAAATATTTCCAACAATTTTGGTAATTATAGAGAGTTAGGCACTTGTGTATAAAATATCTTGGTTATAAATCAAGCTTTTCCCAAACAATGAAGCAAATATAGTTTATGCTATGTGCACCACCTCATGATAGATCTCTTTAAAATAACATTGTTTCTCAAATTACATATGTGTTTAGTTTAGTTTGAAATTAAGCAAAAAGCTACACAATGGGATATCTGTGCTCTGCCCACCACGGGTATCGAAACCCGAATTCTAGCGTTGTAAGTTCGCAGACATACCGCTGTGCCACTGGGAAGCTACACATGTGTGTATATGTTCCAGAACTGGCTATTTAGTTGTGCCCATCACGGGTATCGAAACCAAACTTTTAGCGTTATAAGCACACAGACTTACCACTGAGCCGCTGGGAGGAAGAGGGGGATAGTCTTACCTCATGTTAGATAAAATTGTATTAACATATAGCACTCCCATTTATTGTAGATTATTTACAATTTCGTAATCATTTCTGAACACATCTAATTGCTATCTATAGCAAGATTTTATTTTTCATTGCATCGTCGGGTCTGAAGAATTTTTAGAAGCAAATAACATTGAATTTGTTCTAATTTATAAGCTGAAGAAATATTTTCATATTTAGCAAAATATTATACGAATAGATTGTAACTAATTAATTTCACATTTTTTTTTTACGATGGTCATCCTAGTGGTATGAATATTGTTTTCAATTGATTGTTGCTTTCGTATTCCAAATCACAAAATCCTTAGAAAAATTGGACGATTAACTTTAATACGTTTTTCTTACATGTTCTTACTACAAAAAAAAATGTTTATACCACGACAGTAGTTTCTATATCTTTACAATTAAAATAAAGGTGCTCACCCTTTTTGATTTTAAAAAAAAAAGTTTTCCATCAAATTTTATTTGCATTTTGTTAAAACATTACATATTCCTAAACATAAAAAATTAAGTCACTTTTAGTTGAAATAATGCCATCAGATGTTTTTATAATTCAAGTTAGAATGTCAATTAGAGGAGTATTTCTTCTTCAAAAGTCGTAATTTGCTTAGAACAGAATATATTAAAAAAACGGTTTACACAGAACATAATTAGCTGCTGAATTTAAGTTTCATCTTTGAAAAAATGTGTTCGTTTCTATTCAGCGGACAAAAACCGCTCAATAGTATAATCTATAATAGATTAGGAGCTCCACAACGACAGTACTAATTACGTTTTCTTTTATATCTAGTTGAGGTGATGTTGCCTCCAACGTAGCCATTCTCTGAGCTGTCATTAGGCTTAAAACTAATACAAAGAGCACCGTAAAACACTAGTTAGAGCAGTTAGGACTGCGAATATTTATATGTATATATAAATAAAGTAGTTCAGTTTTAGCAATTAGTCACTGCCTCAAACTGAATGAAGTTGGAGACCTTGCAAAGTTCATTATGAGTGTATTTACTTGTCTGAATCTTTCGTAGAATGCAGGATTACGAAGCTGCTTGAGTATCATTAAAGCAGGATTTATTAAAACCAATTAGTATATATAAATACCACGATAGAGAGATGTTTTTTAATGTTTAGAAATTAGTTTCGCACATTTTTTTAATTTCCATTTTACTTAGTCTTGTTGATACTGGCGTGCTTTTTTGTTTTCACCACATAAAGCTAACAACTGGAGTTCGGTTGGTACTATAACAGCATCTGATGTAAACTTCACCACATAAAGCTAACAACTGGAGTTCGGTTGGTACTATAACAGCATCTGATGTAAACTTCACCACATAAAGCTAACAACTGGAGTTCGGTTGGTACTATAACAGCATCTGATGTAAACTTCAACAAATGAAAGTATTTATCCTTATATTTCATATACATCCAATTTTTAAATAACAGTGGTTGGTGGATTTACTAAACTTTCAGCTTACTATGTTCAAATACGTAAAATTGTGTGCGATATTTAATTTCCAACTGTTATTGTTCACCCAGTAAAACTAAAACAACAGATAATGTAATATAACAACAGGTGTATAATAGGATTTATGGAAATGAAAAATAATTTAGTTCACGCATGGTTTAGTTGAATCAGTTGAATTCATTTTCCAAATCTTAGTTATCAAAATCCATTTATATTTCTTTTGCATTTTTTGATACTAATAAAGATCGTCTAAAATATTTATCAAAATCAGTAACTTGCTATTTCTATGATCTTTTGTTCTTAGCTTAGACAGCACGAAAAAAATCCTAAATGGGTCTATAGTGTAGCTCAACATACAAGCGCACGGTAAAAATCGAACACTTTCACGCTTGTTAAACACTTCCAAGAAACGAGTTTAATCTCATTGCATACCCACCCACCTGACCACTTGCATACATACTTACAATTACGTATTCACCTAGTAATGGTTTGTGTTAGACGAAACGGTTTTAGTTTTCCTTTAGTGCTCTATTTGCCATAAAATTAATTACAGAATATTAGGATTTTTTATATCAATAAGCAGAGAGTTCCAAATATATAGTCTTATCAAGTTAAACATAATCGTCAGAAGTCAAGGTTTACGCATATCATGTTGTGGCTAATGAATAGACGGGGTTTGTATTTTTTTTTAATACTTTAGTCTTGTTAATAAATACGACGTACTGCTGCGTTATCTAATAAATAGCAGAACTAAGTAAGTCTACAGATTTAAAAAATAAAATAACGTTTAAAATTATTCAGTTACAATGTATTCAACTATTCAACATATAGTAGTTGTTTAATGGATGTAGCTCCGAAAGACACAAAATTACTTCATTGTCTTTATATTACCGTGAATAATGTTATAAATAATGACTAGCATTTATCATTAACAGATTAAATATTTAAACCTCAATATCTTTGACGCCTTCACTTTTGGATAGTCATTTAAGTTATATAAACCGAAAATAATAAGTGTCATAATTTCATCAATGACTATTTCTGTTTGTTCTTAGCAAAACTGTTAATCTATGTGGGTCCTATTTTCACAAAATATATTATCTATAGATATTTCTAAATGACATATTTTCTCTTATTGCTTAGATACTCCTTTGCTTTGTTAAAGATCATCTCTGATGCATTTCACAAACTCCACATTTTTCAGTTTTTCAGCAATTCTCAATCTGTATACATTGTAATTACACTAGAATGAGGAACTTAAAGCTATTGATTATTTCTTGACACAAACATGATTCTTCTATCCTGGCACAATTCTTAAATTCAGAAAACATGAATTAACTTAAGTTCAACAACAGAAATTATAAACAGGTTTGTGTCAAAGAAGAGACCGTCATATATCAGTTTGCTTGTTGGTTACAATGGATACCCTGTATTAACCCAGTTTTGCCTATACTCCTCAACTTTAGAGTAGATATATATTGATGACACCACGAATGCCACCTCTGAGCTGCACAAAATCATGAGATTCCTTTCCATCTGTCACACCCTTTGGAATTTGCCTGATACGTTTATCAACAGACTGTTTCATTTCTGGATATCAACATCACTAAAACAAATAACTTTCTAACCATATCCATTCCCACAGATTTACACTCCTACTTAGGCTACGACTTCTGCTACCGTACATTTACTTTACATTCCATTCTGACTCCCGGTATCTTCGTCTCAATAGTAATTACTTTACCAAGACTTTTAAACTGTGTTCTTCTGCAAACGTGGTTATCCTGTTTTCGCAATGCTTGCTTTATAGAGCTGCTTCTATTTTCCGATCTGAGACCTTTAATCGGCAAAGCACCCTTAGCACCTTGTATTCTAATGGACTTGGTGAAAAGCTATTTTATTCGAGTTTTTATTAAAGTTTCGCCTTCCAGTGGCACAGCGGTATGTCTGCGGACTTATAACGCTAGAATCCGGGTTTCGATACCCGTGGTGGGCAGAACACAGATAGCCTATTGTGTAGCTTTGTACTTAATTACAAACAAATTCAAGTTTTATTTTCATTTTAATCTAGCCATATTTTGTATTTCGTTTTTCTCCTCTTTCTTGACTCAATTGAGCATAATTTTGTTATTATTGTAATGTAGAACGCACATGTACGTTTATTTATAACGATCTGCATGTTAATATATCTCATAGAAAGGCTTAGACCCGAAATGTCGAAATAGATTTACATCATTGCCACATTTTGTTTGAGTTTTTTATTTACCTTTTATCAATTATTTTCATTACGACTTTTATAGACAATATACTGATGACGTATAAATCCCAGGTTTACTAGTTACAGTAAATACTAAACACATTTCCTTCTAGCATATCCGCAGCTTTGTAGCTTGTTTGGAGTTTGATTGAAATGCAAACAATGTAAACCTTCACTTACGTATATCTCAAACAAGCTATTCTTGTTACCTCTTCTTTTATAGATCATTCAGTATTTGAGCTGTATAAGGAATGATTATTTTCCTACTTTTTTTTTCACTGCTGATCTATATGGAAAGCAATTCAAAAGAAATGTTTACAGTACCTTTATTGATAATATGTTATCTATATTTTTTATAGATCTTGCAAGACCGTTGTTAAAACTTTCTCTAACACTTGATGATTGGAGGTATTGAAATATCATTTATTAACGCTAAAATAAAATACTTGCGCTTTGCTGTGGGGCTCATAGGTCTTCTTATGACTCACATAGGCCTCCACTGTACCGAACAATCACCTGCATTATCCCCAGTTACTTCTATAACTAAAAAGAGGATCCATACCCGAAAAATAGTGTGTCAAGTTTAGTCCTACTAGCTTGTAAGTGATGGCATGAACACAGTTACGATGCCGTATTTATGTAATATGTTTGTAAAAACTACTTGAGAGGCGCTGCAGGTGTATCGCCTGATCACTGACGTTAACTAACGGATTTTAACACGCACGTTCTCTGTAACAGTTTTTTTTTGGGGGGAGGGGGGTTCTATATAAAATAATCTCAAGTTTCCCTTAGTAAAAAAAAGAGGAGTTTTTTCTTTTTTGAGAAGCTTGGTTCAGTTTAGTTTGAGTGACCATTTTAGGCAGAGATTTCTGTATGGAATTCAAAGGAGTTTTTGAGCCTAGATATTAATCGTAGATGTTTGTTATAAGCTATCATTAGCTTTTTGTGTACGACTCTAAAGAATTTGTAAGTTTAAGAATTAATCTTAACTTTTGTAACCTTTGTAAGCCTTGTGCTTTTTGGGAATTGTTGAAAACTGTTTTGAATATATCGACAACTTTTGGGGCAGTTGACAGTGAAATAGTAAACTTTTTGTAGCCGGACATCTAGCGTGAATTGAAACTTTGAACCAGACTTCTGGTAGCTTTTTGTTTGATTTCTGACTCCATGCTGAGTCTTTTATTAGGAACGTTAAATGTGCTGGAAAGGACTGTACATTCTCGCATTAATAATGTTCCAAAACAATTTAAACGATCAATCATTTGTAGCTTATATTGCGATTTGTGTTATTAATAGTACTTCATATTATTTGAAATGTTTTAATTTGTAGGTTTTCTAATTCGAAAACATTTTTGACTTTAAGATTCAGATGTCGCCGTCAAATAAGCTAAATTCAGATATATTTAAGCAAATTAGAATTTACCATAAGTTAGTTATTTGAAAAGATTATTACTCTTTTGGGAACTTCAGTTATTTTGTTTTTTTTAAGAATCCGACAAACCATGAGTGAATACTTCAGTTTCGATTTTTGTTTTTATACATATGCGTGTGTGTGTTCCCTGAATGTAGCAGGCTGAGACTTTTGTTGTAAGTAAAGATGTACTGGATTTGAAAACAAAGGAAGAAAAGGATGTCAGAACTTTTAGAATGTTGAAAACCAAGCACGTGTAGAGGCAAGTATTATTTTCGAAATCTGCGTAACTGAATTACGGAAAATTCGTTATTAAAACCAAAACAACTTTTATGAAGATTAATATTATTCCAATCTTGGAATCTTTCCATGTTTCTGTAACTGAACGCAGTCTAAGGTCAATAGAGTCATTATTGATAATCATTATGGATATAGCAGACCATTTATAAAGCTTTTTTAATATGTGCTTTTATGTTACAAGTGATTTCTAAATTTTATTGAATATCAATTCACTGAACATCAAATGTTCATCTGTGTACAAGACATTTTATTACTTTATTGATCACTAAGGATTATATATATAATAGACCATTTATAAATTTTATTGATCACTAAATAAGCCAATGTATTTAGTAACCCTATTACCGTATTTCTTTACAATATAATCACCATTCAGACCTCTTATTGCATTAAACTCTACTATAAGTTACTAGTCACCCAGTTTCTTTATCTTTTTAAAATTTTATCGTCACTCAGTCTCATTCTGTGTAGTTTGTAGTTTTGATTACGTCCTGTTATTCAAATGAATTCTTTACTGTATATTTTAGAAGCTAGGCCTCCAGTTTATTACTAAGAAGTTTTAAAATGTTCATGTTATTAAGTATTTCAAAATGCTGTCTTGGTGGATAATAACAGATATTGTGAATACGTTCATATAATTTACTGGGTACAAGTAGTTCAAATATTTATATATATATATATTTCAGTGTACTTTCTTTCTACGTTTAGTTTACTAGCGTAAAAAACCGCGCTCCCCTGCGGTTTTTAAGACGCCCAAATATACTGATCAATCTCTTCCATTATCCCCAATTACTTCTATAGCTACCCCAGGTGGGATCCTTACCTGAAAAAAAAAAACAAAAAAAAACGTTAGGACACCCGTCCGCTGTATCTTAACACGTGTGCCAAGTTTGGTCCGGCTAGGTTTTCTGTGGAGGTATAATAGTTTCCAACAATACGTATCTTAGATCCAGAGGGAGGACAAGAACATAAAATAATATGCCAGATTCAGGATCAGTGGCCCTGAAAATCTACTCTTAGACCTCCCATCATGCTTGAGTGACTTTCTGGAGAAATTTATCTCACCTTGGCAGGGGGCTATGGCATATAGTTAAGAACATCACCAGGACCACTCCAAGTTCTGCCAGCCAATTTTGGTTCTGCTAGTTCCAGAATTGCAGGAGTTATATGGACACATATATGAACACAAACAAAGCTACAAGCTGACTTAATACAGAATTCATACGACTGAATAAGTTTTCGGCCCTTCATATTTCATAAATAAATAGTTTTTTTCAGTTTGCCACTATATATCAAACATGCTCGCCCTTTCAGCCGTGGGGGCATTATAATGTGACGGTCAATCCCACTATTCGTTGGAAAAAGAGTAGCCCAAGAGTTGTCGGTGGGTGGTGATGACTAGCTGCCTTCCCTCTAGTCTTACACTGCTAAATTAGGGACGGCTAGTGCAGATAGCCCTCGTGTAGCTTTGCGTGAAATTCAAAAACAACAACAACAGCCACTATATATATTTAACATTTTTAGAATTACTTAAGTTTTATCTTACACATTTACATGACAAGATTCTCTTATATGATAAGTCTAATAGTTTAGACTATATTTCAAAAAATATTTTTCTTATGGATACCTTTATTGCTTTACCTTAAAAATACCGTTGAAGGAGTCTATACTATTCAGCTTTTTAATCACATTTTACTAAATTATTTGTTCAACAAGCGGCTTAAAGAAATAAAAACACCATCAATTATTAATCCCACTAATTACTGTGGACCAACATATATGTATATTATACAAAAATAATAAAAAATGTCACTCAATATTTTGTTCAGTTCCTTACACTTAGTGCTAACTGCAACATACACACACACACAAAACAAGAAAAAAAAACACGAAATTACTCAATGTGATCCCACTGGTAATGAACAGTGTAAAAGCAAGTCGATAGTATGAGGGTTTATGTAGTTGATCCACCTATACTCTTTTTGTGTCTTCAGCACCGTTTATTGCCGTGTATTGAAACTATTTAGTGTTTCGCTTTACTTTTTGGTATTTTAACATGTCCATCTACGAGTATCAAATGTGCGAGGGTTTGAGTTTTCCTTGATTAGAAGTAGTTATAGGGACTGTTTAGTGTTCCTCGCCGCCTAATCTTCCCGAAAATGTCCAGTAGATTGTAGGTCTTGCCGTAATGTATGTACTGCTGAGATTAACTTTTACCACTTTCTGTTTCAATTCTTTTATTAAACTTCGTGAACTTTTTGTGAACCTCTGCGTATATAAACCTATTGTGAGTTAAGTAATTAAGCTTGTGTGTATGTGTGTGCTATAGACATTTTATAACTTGGATGCTAAGTGCCACTTTGATTAAACATTTTAATACTTTAACTGTCAACCAGAAATCCAATATGTAACTAAAGAAGGTTTTAAATTTAGTAAAAGTAAAAAAAACTGTCAACTTAGGACCGGTTTTACAGTATCAACCAAAAAATATTTCGCACCCTTAACTTCAGCTCTACTTGCTGTGTGAAAACCACCAGCTACAACTGATGTAATT
>NW_013665672.1:782804-809118 GCF_000517525.1 Limulus polyphemus | reverse complement strand
TTCATATCTAAACAGTTGTTGTTCAAGCAATTCATGATATAAATAGTGTATGGACCACTACTATGTCTGTAATATCCCTGCTGACTTGATGAGCCTTGGTATTGGGCGAGAGGTCTCGTCGGAACTGGATATAGCAAATATAGTGTGATTCATTTATTATCAAATTTTTCTTTGCTTTCACTCACAAGCTCTCCTAACTTATCACAAGCCAACATTTTCTGAATTACGTGTTAGGACTGAAAATTTTATTTCAGTTGTTTTAAGAATTCCCAAAAATGTACTGTAAAAATTATTGCAAATAGTTAATTAGTGTTGCATAAAAGAAAACCGAAGTAAAGTGTAAAAATATGTAATGCATTTAGCGCTGGTTTTAGTGATAAAAAGAATTGAAACTTTCGATAAATTAGCAAATACTCCTCAAAATCTTTAAGGCAGAGTTTATACTATAGGCGTGTTTTGAGAGCTGTCTAGACTTTATTATTTCAAGGTTGTATTTCCCTGGAGTAAGCATTTATTCACCACTTACAAGTTTGTCTTCGTTGGTACAAGGAATGTGCGGGATCAATCATCACTTGGTTATCCACTCGTAAAATCCCAAGGAGAAAAGTCTTAGAATAACACCTACAAAAGCTCTCCGAACGTGTTGAAAGTGATTTCCCTGTTGAAACTGACAGATTTGTCTTGTAAAGATTGCGCTTATTTGAAGATGGTTTTAAATCAGCGGATTTCCCGTTTTTTATTTGAATTAGTAAATTTCTTCTTATAGTTTATCCTTTAGCTGAATTTGTTTCAAAATGAGTACAACACAATGTATAATACACTCTTGAGGATGAGAAATACTCGTGTTCATATAACGCAGAAATACATTTCACAGAAATATGTTTATGAACGCTTGAGTAAAATGAAATTTGCAAATAATGTCGAATGAAAAAACATAATAATGTGTAGAACCCTATTGTAACTAGAGTTTAAACATTTAAACTCACCTTTACTTGGCCCTGTGTCTTCTATGTAGGTACTAACCAAGACGAGTGTTAGGAAATAGGGTTTAACAAAAAAGCACATGACCGGAGAATGAGTGTCTATAACAGTTTTAGACGTTTTACATGGTCACCTATTTACTTTAGTTTATAAGTAATGTCAAGCGACAGCGTAGCTTCTTTGTGAGTTGGATGATATTCTAAGACGAGCGAGCTGGTTTGCCAACTTTATAAAGATCGTGCAGACGTACAAGTCGAGCCACGGAGTACACCAACTTCTCTGCGCAAACGCATATTCAAGCAAAAATACAAACCTCGTGACACGCGACATTCACAGCGAAAAATCATAATAACTTTAGGGTTTTAAATAATAGGCTGTTTATAGAATGTTAGACAAATGTATTGATTTCTCATTTTTTATTGATACTGTTTTCTGTTCTGTTCTATTGAAATAAAACATTTATTTGCTAAAGTACTTAAAGAAAAAAACTCACGGTCTAATATTTCATAAACATTAACATAATCTCTCAAAGGTTTTATTATAAGGGAATACATTTATAATTAAAATTTCTATCTAATTAGATTGGGTGACTCGTACTTCGAGGCATTAGAAGAACTCTTAGATGAAGTGGTAGCTTTCTACATATAAATCTGATTGAAATACCAAAACATATTGATCCAAAACAGCTCTTACTCTTCTTATACGCTAACATACGAAAAACGGTGTTTCGTACCTATAGTTACGAACAGCAAAAGTACACTGGTAAACTTATAAATAAGCCACTTTGATATTGATGAAAGAGATATGGCAGTTATTGTTATTATAAGATGGTGTAGCACATGATGCCAGAAAATGCTTAACTTTTTTTACTTGATTAATATGCGGATGGAAAGTAAAGATGTATATGTATGTCAGTATTATTATTTCATGAAATCATGCGTAAAAAATCGAGTATCTAGTAAATGGTTGTACTAGAAACAACTAAAATTCTGTAGGTTTTAAAATCCTTTGAAATTAAATGATAAAAACATAACCCAAAATAATGTTTAACAGACTGTGTCCTGAATAGGAATGGCTGGAAACTTCCTATTCTATCTCATCTCCAGTTTCAAATTTATTCAGTGTTTTAACACCATGCTGATATTTTCCAAAAACTGTGATAAGTAAACACATGATATATATTAATATATATATATATATATATTTATTTATTTATATGTATGGATATTAACCCACCAAAATTTAAACAAAGGTTTTCAAAAACATCTGTTTAACA
This sequence comes from Limulus polyphemus, assembly GCF_000517525.1. NCBI lineage: Eukaryota > Metazoa > Arthropoda > Merostomata > Xiphosura > Limulidae > Limulus > Limulus polyphemus. The sequence goes on along the minus strand of NW_013665672.1, from coordinate 806,861 downwards.
ATGAACGTTGATCATACAATACCCTACTTTATTTAAACTTTAACCTGTAATTTTACCTTCGTTATGATAAGTTGTAAGATCGAATCTATGTTGCATGAAAAAAGTATAAAAACACAATATCATTATTAATATCATTCAATAAAGAAACGCACAATTACTCATAGGTAGTAGAACATATTTGAATTCGGGGGAAACGATACTTGGTGGGCATGTTATTTATTCTGTTAACCGTAACCATTGAATTGAAACAACGATGTATATATGGGTATATATAGATATGTCTATTCTCAATTCAAAGTTGTACTTCGTTATCGGGTGAAAACTGGGGGACACGTGCATCTCAGGTTACGTCGCCTAAACAACTAATGTTAGATAGATGCCCAAAATATCGTTAGAAGTAAGGACACACTACTGATGATCGAATACAATCTAATTATCATAGGTTTTCTCTTTCTGATGTATAGACATAAACATTAACTTATCTACTCAGTTTGCTATGTCATCTTATTTTTCTTAATGAATTTATCATTTTGAATGGTTTTATTTGTGATGCGCTTAGTTAGCTTAATTTTGATCAGAAGTTCTTAGCCTAGATAAAAATGTTGCTAGACAAATATATTGATAGCTAAATCTATTTATAACAAGTCCAACCAGAAGTGGTAATAAACAGAAGAAACATGCCAGTGTTTATAATAAACTCCAAATTGATGTGCTTTTACATTTGTATATATATATATATATATATATTCTCCTTGAGTGGTGCACCATGCAACTATAAAATAAAACCACTTAGAAATGTTCTACACCTTGTCTAAAATTGTTATCATCTGTAGAATATTTTCGTATGGTTAAAAAGTTACATCTTTTTTTTCAACAACTTATCAGCACAAAATATCTCCTGCAATTATGCACAGAGAATAGAACAAAATCTATTGATTTTTTTCCGGGTCATACAGAGACAGGAAGGCAAACAGTTAGAAACAAAACAAAACTTGAAATATTACACATAATATTCTGAAATTCAGACATAAACAGTAATGGAAATACTTAAGGAATCATACAAGCGATACACACACAGAAGTGACAAATAACGAGTAATGAGCATCTATATGTTGAATATATTAAATGGTAAAAATTATTATCACAGAAGATAGAAAAGAAAAGTGAATAAATTATATAACCGGCTTTTGTTATGTTTGTAAAACTCTTTAATTTAAACTGAGCATTACACCTTGTTTTTAGTGCCAGACAGTTTATGAATGTATAATTGTGGAATATTGTTCTAACTGACCTGTATTACTCTAAACAATCCAGCCAAGCTGTTTCGTTGACTTTTGGTCTTCTCAGTTTTTATTTACGCCTATAAAGCCTAGAGAATATTCAAACCAGGACTTGTTACAGAATAAGCTATTAGTGTGAGTGTGTCTTCCTCCTCTTTACCGACCAGATATGGTTTTATTACATCTCTTGCATGCTTGAGATCATTGTATTTCTGTGGTGTCTCTTCCCTATCAGTCGTATTTCTGAGAGAATGGTATGATGGTTCAGAATGAGCCTGTACCTGTCAGCAGTCAGGGTGTTATTAATTATGTGTAGATCATTCAACCAAACTTGTAGATGTTGTACATTAACTATGATGCTGTTCTTATCGCAAGAGTCGAATAAACTCTCCTTAGTTATTTCTGAACAATTCAAACTTGGATTCATCTGTAAAAAATACACACCTCCAGCTTTACTCATTCTACTGTTTGTGGTCCGATGCCAATTTCAACAGTAGCTGATTTCGAGCAACTACCCGTTCATTGAGACCACTTTTTGTTAGTATGTACCTTACTGATCTTGAATAGTTTTAGCCGTTATTAACAGTACTAGTTTTATATACCTTCTTCAGAGTCTTGTCTACAGTTAAGCATGCATATTTGCTGCACTTTCTATATGGACTATCCTAGATTTGTTCAGTCAAAACCTTCGATTTTTATACGTTTGTCAAGCGTTATTTCAGTCCTGAGACATATGAATGAATTTTTACTGTTACAAATGAACATTAGTAAAACTTCTTGTACTTTGAAAGGTGTTATTTTAGGGTGACATTTTCTCATTTGTTGGGTGACATGGAATCACAATATAGACTATCAACTTGTGACTGTACTCTGATGCATTTCACTTTCACACGATACTACGGGTGGCATTTCTGTAGTATTTGATCTAAGTATCCTGTTGACTCTCTGTATCAATAATTCATTCCAATAATGTATACATAGAATATCTTCATCCCAAATGCAAACTTCTATTATCTCCTATTGTTGTAGCATTATTCATAGATATAAAATGTTGAGGGGTTTGGTATTTGTATTCTTTTGTTAGTTCAAATGTTTTGTGGGCTGAAAATTATCTCAAAGTAAATTTGTTTCTTGCGTTTAAAATATTAAAACTATATGGTAGAACGCAGTTATGTACTTTAGCTTGTTTCTTCTTGAATAAGTTGAGATTAAACTGTATTTCGGGCAAAAAAAAAACATATTTGACTTGGGCACATATATTCAAAAATGTAGATTACACCTGGAAACATTTTCCGCACATTATTAACCCCATTTAGACTGAGACCAAATATTCAGAACTAATATTTAATATAGATCGCTTAAACTTTCCACCTTTTAATGTGAAATGTGAAGAAGCTGAAAATATAGTTTTGGAATGTTGATACAATGTTGGGGGGCATGCATTAATTTATATTCTTTTTTGATTACGCTAATACCAAGAAAGAAATGCTCGCCAAATGAAGTAATTCAGAATACCGAAGAAAAGGTAAAATTAGTGACTGAATATACTTTAAAAATCATAATATTCCTTGTCTATTAAACGTTAACTAAATTTGGTAGTATGAGCTAAATAAATGTCCCTGTATATAAATACATTATGTATGTCTTCACAAAGGTGTAGTCAGAGCTTCACTAAACAATAAAGAAACCATATTCCATGTATCTACGTGCATATTCGCTAATGTACCTGCTTATTTTTGTTACTTTCCTCTCATGTTAATAAAAAAAACGTTGCATTTATGAGTAGGTGCTTGTTTTTACATTAAACCCGAAGACAGTTTTTCAAACCACTTACATTGATGCGAATTGAATAAGTAACCGGAAATATTCCATTAAATATTCATTTTTAGATATTAACTGTTATATAAGTGGTTTTACACATGTAGACTTCCTAGAAATTATCCAGTAACGTAACTATACATCTTTTACCGGAAAAATAATTTTAAAGAAAAAATAACGCTAACACCTGTTCTCAATAAATTTCATAACACACTTGACCTTTCTTTCCTTATTTCTTCACGGAGAAAAGTGTGTGGAAAAGTTTACGAGAACAGAGAATGAAACCTTTCATGACAATGATGTCTAAAGACAAGAAAAATAAAACCATCAAATTAACACAATCAGGAAAATGTTGACCTATGCTCAACAAATTTTAAAACTGAAATATTGATTATCATGCAAGATAATCAAAAAAGCTTATCCGGAACTGTGCTTTAGTTAAACTGTTATTTATAGTTGGATATTAAATAATGGTTTAAATGCAACCAAGCATTCTTTCAGTTATCGCTTTTCACGTATCTTCCGGCGGTCCAGCGATAAGCTTCAGAGCTTACAACACTTACATTCAAGGTTCGATCTCCATGTAGGATAATGCTTTGATGCTTAGTGTAGCTTCGCGTTAAAACAAGTTATCAAATGTTTCCATGAGAACTAAAATTATTTAAGCTTAGCAAGAACAAGATTAAATTTTAATCTAATTAATTTAGTTTAATAAATGTAAATATTTCCATTATACTTAATGTTCTAAGCTGTAATCGCCAAATACATTAATTTAGAAATCAAGTGTATAGATAATTTGTGTTTGAATTATAAAACAATATTATGAAGAAATAATATACAGCTGCAGTTAACCCCAATAGAACATTTTGAGAGAGCATTTTGTTGTTCTTTACTTACAAGAACACGCTAATAAATTTTTTGAACTCTTGATTAGCAGAAATCCAAAAATTAAATTCAGGTCGAACATGAACACGATTCAATTTTTTTTAAAATATTATATCATAATCAACAATGTACATTTGAAGTAAGTAACCTAGTTCATATCTAAACAGTTGTTGTTCAAGCAATTCATGATATAAATAGTGTATGGACCACTACTATGTCTGTAATATCCAAGCTGGCTTGATGAGCCTTGGTACTGGGCGAGAGGTCTCGTCGGAACTGGATATAGCAAATATAGTGTGATTCACTTATTATTAAATTCTTCTTTGCTTTCACTCACAAGCTCTCCTAATTTGTCACAAGCCAACATTTTCTGAATTACGTGTTAAGACTGAAAATGTTATCTCATTTGTTTTAATAATTAATGTTCACTGAAATGTACTGTAAAAATAGTTGTAAATAGTTAATTTTTGCTGCATAGAAAAAAACGAATAAAAACGTAAAAAGTGTAATGTATCTAGCCCTGGTTTTAGTGATCAAAAGATTGTGAAACATTCGATAAATTACTAAATACTCCTCAAAAGCTTTAAGGCAGAGTTTATACTATAGACGTGTTTTGAGAGCTGTCTAGACTTTATTATTTCAAGGTTGTATTTCCCTGGAGTAAGCATTTATTCACCACTTACAAGTTTGTCTTCGTTGGTACAAGGAATGTGCGGGATCAATCATTAGTTGGTTATCCACTCGTAAAAACATGAATAAAAGATCTGGAATAACACCAACAAAAGCTCTCAGAACGTGCTAAAAGTGATTTCACTGTTGAAGTTGATAGATTTGTCTTGTGAAGATTGCGCTTATTTTAAATCAGCGGATTTCCCATTTCTCTTTTAATTTTTAAGCTTTTTCTTATAGTTTATCCTTTGTTTCAAAATGAGAACAACATAATTTATAATACACTCTTGAGGATGAGAAATACTCCTGTTCGTATAACGCAGAAATACACTTCACAGAAATATGTTTATGAACGCTTGAGTAAAATGAAATTTGCAAATAATGTCGAATGAAAAAACATAATAATGTGTAGAACCCTATTGTAACTAGAGTTTAAACATTTAAACTCACCTTTACTTGGCCCTGTGTCTTCTATGTAGGTACTAACCAAGACGAGTGTCAAGAAATAGGGTTTAACAAGAAAGCACATGACCGGAGAATGAGTGGCTATAACAGTTTTAGACGTTTTACATGGTCACCTATTTACTTTAGTTTATAAGTAATGTCAAGCGACAGCGTAGCTTCTTTGTGAGTTGGATGATATTCTAAGACGAGCGAGCTGGTTTGCCAACTTTATAAAGATCGTGCAGACGTACAAGTCGAGCCACGGAGTACACCAACTTCTCTGCGCAAAAATCTGATTGAAATACCAAAACATCTTGATTCAAAACAGCTTTTAGTCTTCTTATACGCTAACATACGCAAAACGGTGTTTCATACTTATGGTTACGAACAACAAAAGTACACTGATAAACTTATAAATAATCCACTTTGATACTGGTGAAATAGATATGGCAGTTATTGTTATTATAAGATGGCGTAGCACACATTTGCTGGAAACGAAAGTGTGAATAAGGAAAATGTTTATGATAGTTTCGGAATGGTAGTTTAAACAAGAAAAACAGGATAACAATTGTGGTAAAGCAAGCATATGACGTTAGAAAAGGCTTAACTTTTTTGGACAATTTTACTCGATTAATATGCGGATGGAAGATTCAAGGTAAAGATGCATATGTATGTTAGTAAAATTATTATTTCTTTAAATAATGAATAAGTTGTTGTTGTTTTGTAGTTAAGCTCTCTCCACCAATGGTATCGAAATCCGGTTTCTTGCGGTTTAAGTCCAAAGACATGCCGCTGTGCTACTGGGTAAGAAAATGTTCAAAAATCGATTATTTATTAAAAGGTTACGCTAGAAACGACTAAAAATCAGTATATTTTGAAATTTCTTACCTTAGAATTGAATGATAAAAAAATAACCGGGAAGATGTTGAACATATTATATTCTGAATAGGAATGGCTGGAAATTTGATATTCTATCTCATCTTCAGTTTTTTTTTGCGTTGTTTTAATACGATAATGATATTTTCAACAAATAGAGATCAGTAAACATAACATATATATGTGTGTGTGTGTGTGTTTATGTGTGGAGAGAGACTTTTAACCAAATAAAATTTAAACAAAGGCTTAAAAAACATCTGTTTAACAGTAAATGTTGATCATAAAAACCTCATAAAAACTTGTAATCTTGCCTTGGTTAGGATAAACTGGTAGACCGATCCATATCGCATAAATAGGGTTTAAAACACCCAATAATATTATTTGTATTATTCCATAAGGAAATACATAATTGCTTATAGGCGGTGGAATATATTTGAATTGGGGAGGAACAGACGATTGTGTGGCGTCTTATTTGTTATGTTAACCGTGACCATTGTAATTTTCTATAATAGTTATTCACAAGCATATATTCACCATTCAAAGGATCACTTCGCTATCGGGTCAAAATTGGGAGACACATGCCCCCAGTTTCGCCTATGCAATTAGTGATAAAGACACAATGCTGATGATTAAATACACTATAAATAATATAGGTTTTAGCTTTCTGATGTATTGACATATATATTATCCTCGAGTGGCGTACCATGTAAATAAAAAGATAAGACGAATTAAAAATTTTCTAAACCTTCTCTAAAATTTTTGTCATCTATAGAATATTTTCGTATTGTTAATAAGTTACATGTTTTCTAGTACAGGTTATCCGAACAAAATATCTCCTGCAATTATGCACAGAGAGTAGAACATAATCTATTGATATTTTCCGGGTCATACAGAGACAGAAAGGCATACAGTTAGAAACAAAACAAAACTTGAAATATTACACATAATATTCTGAAATTCAGACATATACATTAATGGAAATAGTTAAGGAAACATAGAAGCATCTATATGTTGAATATATTAAATGGTAAAAAATATTATCACAGAAGATACAAAAGAAAAGTGAATAAATTGTACAACCGGCTTTTGTTATGTTTGTAAAACTCTTTAATTTAAACTGAGCATTACACTTTGTTTTTAGTGCCAGACAGTTTATGAATGTATGATTGTGGAATATTGTTCCAACTTATCCGTATTACTCTCAACAATTCAGCCAAGACTGCCTGGTTATCTTCTGATATTTTATTCGTTGGTAGAAAAGTAGCCCAAGAGTTGGCGGTGGGTGGTGATGACTAGCTGCTTTCCCTCTAGTCTTACATTGCTAAATTAGGGACGGCTAGAGTAGATAGCTCTCGTGTAGCTTTGCGCGAAAGTTAAAACAAACAAACAAAACAAAACTATATTTATAGCACGCTTGAGAACGCTGTCTTGCTCGATGACGTTTCTCTTCCCGGTTAGTCGTGTTCCTGATGGAATAATGATATGATAGTTCAGAATGAGCCTGTACTTGTCAGCAGTCAGGGTGCCATCAGCTATGTAGTCACAAACATCTACTAATCACCATCATGTTTCATTGAAGATGTTGTACATTAACTATGACGCTGTTATTATCTCCACAGTCGAACAAACTGTTTTTGGTTGTTTCTAAGCAATTTGAACTTGGATTCATCTGTAAGAAACACACGCTTCCAACTTCGCTCATTCTACTGTTTGTAGTTCGATGCTAATTTAAACCTTTTAGATTGATTACCGCATCGCTGCCCCTGTTTCTGGGTAGCTACGCATTTTTGAGAACGCATTTTTTTAAGGTTTATCTTGCTGTTTTCGAGGTAGTATTTGAATTTTTGTATTGTGTATTAGACCGTGATGTGTATTAGACCGTCGTCTATCTTGTAAAGATCATACCTTGAGATACTTAAAATTAATTTGAGGAGTTTTAGCTTTCTACCTTGACTACTTCTGTTAACAGTACCAGTGTTACCTACCTTTTTCAGATTATTTTCTACAATCCCTGCTTAAATTTGTGGATTTTCCGTAATATTTTTATTGGAGAATTTTTGTCCAGCCAAAAACTTTAAGTTCTAAAACATTATCACACATTATTTCAGTTATTAACTTAGGGCTGGATACACACTATTTCTACTGGAGATAGTGCGATTTCCTGTACTTCGAAAGCCTTCATTGGTCGGATATCAACCAATCACAATATAGACTATTATAATGGAAGGGGAATATTGAGATCTAATATTTAATATAGATTTCTTAAGTTTGTCACATGTGAATGTGAAATCTGGCGCACTGTTGTGGACATACATTAATTTAAAGTGATTTCTAGTTACACAAATACCAGGAAAGATATGCTCGCCAAATAAAGCAATTCAGAATACCGAAGAAAAATATAAAATTCATGATTGAACATAAGTCGAAACCACAATAATCCTGGTCTATTAGCGCTAAATAAATTCAGCAATATAAGCTAAATAAACGTCCCTGTATATCAGATTTTTATATATATCTTCATTGTATAAAAATAAAGGTCAACAAAAAGTGAAGCAAGTGATTTACCGACAATACACAAACTACATTCAATGTAACTACGTGCTTATTCGCTAATGTATCTGCTAATTCTGGTTACCTTGATCCATATTACTTAAAATGATAAAAAAGTAGTCGTATTTTGCTCTAAAGGAAGATCTCACGTTTCCACTCATATTAGTAAAACATTTTGCTTTTGTAAGTATGGAACTTTTCCCATTAAACCAGACACTTACATTGATGCGAATTGAAGATGAAACCAGAAATATTCCATTAAATCTTAGTTTTTAGATATTACTGTAGTTTCACTGGTTTTGCACATGTATACTTGTCTACAAATCATCCAGTTACCTAACTATGTGTCTTTCACCTGTAAAGTAATTTTAAGAAAATATTATAATGTTTTTAAGCTTAAATTAATTACTTCACTATTTGTAATTGAAGTTCAACTCAGATAAATATAAGGTTATGATTGTATGTTTTATTAAAATGTATATACATCTGTCAGCTTTTGTACACGTGAGCTATAGAAAATTAGATCACGCGTTTTCACTTGTTTTAACGTTACGAAACGATAACACGCTATAATACTCATAATAGTGACCAAAATAAAATTGTTTAATCTTTTCACTGAAGTAATCACCTCAGACTTCCCACACAATCTGAAGTTTTATTATTGAATTGTATGAAATATTTTAGACATCAACTCTAAAAGAGTTTCACGCGTAAAAATAAATAATATCATTCTTCCATTCTATGACTGGGCGAGGGTTAATGTTGTCGCACCGGAATGTATATCTGAGGTCCATAATTCGCGTCTCTTTATCGCCAAAACGCGCTTTACACTTTGGAACCGCTCAAATCTAATCAATAGTGAGTGTATTTAATTTTATTTATGTGTGTGTTTTCTTGCCCAATAATATTTGTTTAAAATTAGGGTTTGCTAACGCAGATGGCCCTTGTATAGTTTAGCGCGAATTTCTAAAACATATAATCAAACAAACTATTATCATGGTACGGCTTTGGCTTTAATGGACTGCTTCTACATGTTTCCAGAGTCGAATAAAGCCAGAATTTTACCATGTCAAAACAGTTTAAACTTCCTTTCAAACAATAACTATTATCATCGAAACATCAGGTCTCCACCACACGGTACTAACCCACATGGTTATAGTGTTCAATTAGTGAAAGTACAGCATCTAAATATCAGTAACTACCTATTGAGTCTCAGTTTCGTGTATGATTTTCTCAAAACAATGTTATCTGTTACCTCTTTTGTGTTCTAATTTTTTTATTAAGCTTTGTGAACTTTTAGTGCACCTCTACGTAAACCCGTTGTTAAATAATTAAGCTAATGTATGTGCGTTATAGGGCCCGGCATGGCCAGGTGGTTAGGGCGCTCGACTCGTAATCTGAGGATCGCGGGTTCGAATCCCCGTCACACCAAACATGCCAACCTTCGCCTTTGCCTGGTCCCAAGTCCAGGATGAGAAAGGGGGAGAGTTGGGCGCGGGGCTAGCAACTCCACCCCATAAAAACCAACCTGCTACAAGTAACTGCAACAACACCTTCCGTTGGCGAGGTGTTGTTGCGGCCCTATGCTCCACTGGGAGTTTACAGGAATAATAAAAAAAAATGTGCGTTATAGACACTTTATAACTTTGATGTTAAGTGCCACTTTGGTTAAGCACTTTATAACTTTTGAGCCTGAAGTCCAATATGCTGTGCACCTTTTGCTCATTTTTCACCGCTCTACTTTTATAAACGTATTTCACACCAAGACCAAGCCACGAGAGTTAAATTAACGAAAAGAAGGTTTCAAATTTAGTAGAAGTGAGAAAACTATGTCAACTTAGGACCGGTTTTACAGTATCAACCAAAAAATATTTCGCACCCTTAACTTCAGCTCTACTTGCTGTGTGAAAACCACCAGCTACAACCACAGCATCACGCTCTTTGGTGAAGTTAAGCTACAATTGATGTAATTCCGAGTCTTACGGACAAGGGTTGTTTTATATCAGTTGAAAGCCACACAGAAGGGATTCTTCGTGTTTGTTCACACGGCCAAGACGTGTGAACTTGTAGATGTTAAAAGATTACTCTCAAGAACTACGTCTTTAAACAATATATATATATATATGCTCGAAACACATCGAACTTGTACCTGTGGATATACTTCACTTAAGACTAACATACACAGTATCCTGTCATCTGTATGCTTGTCAGCATTATTATTTTTTATTTAGGAAGAGTCAACTGAAAGTTTCAGGAGTAAGTCGGTACTTTACATGTTCACAATAAATTTCATAACACACTTGACATTTCCTTAATTCTTCGCGGAAAAGTGTGGAAAAGTTTACGAGAACAAAGAATGAAAACTTTCATGAAAGTGATGTCCAAAGGAAAGAATATACAGCTGTAGTTAACTCCCAAAGAACATTTTGAGAGAGCATTTTGTTATTCTTTACTTACAAGAACACGCTAATGAAATTTCTTAACTCTTGATTAGCAGAAATCCAAAAATTAAATTCAGGTCGAGCATGAAAACGATTCAATTTTTTTTTAATATTATATCATAATCAACAATGTACATTTGAAGTAAGTAACCTAGTCCATATCTAAACAGTTGTTGTTCAAGCAATTCATGATATAAATAGTGTATGGACCACTACTATGTCTGTAATATCCCAGCTGGCTTGATGAGCCTTGGTATTGGGCGAGAGGTCTCGTCGGAACTGGATATAGCAAATATAGTGTGATTCACTTATTACTAAATTTTTCTTTGGTTTCATTCGCAAGCTCTTCTAATTTATCAAAAGCCAACATTTTCTGAATTACATGTTAAGAATGAAAATTTTATCTCATTTGTTTTAATATCTAATGTTCACAAAAAATGTACTGTAAAATTAAGGGTAAATAGTTAATTGTTGTTGCATAAAAGAAAACTAAATTAAAATGTAAAAATCGTAATGCATTTATCGCTGGTTTTAGTGATCAAAAGCTTTAAGGCAGAGTTTATACTACAGGTGTGTTTTGAGAGCTGTGTCTAAACTTTATTATTTCAAGGTTGTATTTCCAAGGAGCATTTGTTTGTCTTCGTTGTTACAAGAAATGTGCGGGAACAATCATCAGTTGGTTATCCACCTGTAAAACGCAAGAAGGAAAGACTTAGAATAACACCAACAAAAGCTCTCAGAACGTGCTAAAAGTGATTTCACTGTTGAAGCTGATAGATTTGTCTTGTGAAGATTGCACTTATTTGAAGATGGTTTTAAATCAGCGGATTTCCCATTTTTTCTTTCAATTGTAAGCTTCTTCTTATAGTTTATCCGTTGTTAAAAAATGAGAACAACATAATGAATGATATACTCTTGATGATGAGAAATATTCGTGTTCGTATAACGCAGAAATACAGTTCACAGAGCTATGTTTGTCCATTATCAGGTCGAATAAATGACAAATATGTTTAAGAACGCTTGAGTAAAATGAAATGTTTAAATAATGTTGAAGGTAAAAGATAATAATGTTTAGAACCCTATTGTAACTAGAGTTTAAACATTTAAACTCACCTTTACTTGGACCTGTGTCTTCTATGTAAGTACTAACCAAGACGAGTGTCAAGAAATAGGGTTTAACAAGAAAGCACATGACCGGAGAATGAGTGGCTATAACAGTTTTAGACGTTTTACATGGTCACCTATTTACTTTAGTTTATAAGTAATGTCAAGCGACAGCGTAGCTTCTTTGTGAGTTGGATGATATTCTAAGACGAGCGAGCTGGTTTGCCAACTTTATAAAGATCGTGCAGACGTACAAGTCGAGCCACGGAGTACACCAACTTCTCTGCGTAAACGCATATTCGAGGAAACTCTAAAGAGCGTTAACGTGATCTCTGAAACATTTAATTGTAAGAATATGCATTTATAATTAAATTTCCTGTATACTAAGCTTGTGTGTCTCATACTTCGAGGCATTAGAACGACTCTTAATGAAGTGATAGCTTTCTACATACAAATTTGATTTAGATATCAAAATAATATTGATCTTAAACGCAAACATAGGAACATAGTTATGCCTTGAGATTAAATGTATAAAACTTGGAAGAAAAAGCTAGCTTTGCACGATAATAAATAGAGCTTTCGTTGTTGTCTAAATATACATAAACAAATAAATACGCATAGCAAAAGTACACGAGTATACTTATAAATAAGTCACTTTGATATTGATAATAGACTTGTAACAATTATTGTTATTTTCAAACGACCTATAACACATTCGCTAGAAACTTAAGAGTGAAGAAGGAAAAATGTTATGGTAGTTTCCGAAGGAAAATATTACCACACGATAACAACTGTGGTAAAGCAAGCACACTGTGTTAGAAAAGGCTTAACTCTTTTAAACAATTTTACTCGATTAATATGCGGATGGAAGACTGAAGGTAAAGACACAAATGTATGTTAGTAAAATTATTATTTCTTAAAATCATGCGTAAGAAAGTGTTCAAAAATCAATGATCCATTAAAAAGTTTTGCTAGAAATGAATAAATCACGGTAGCGTTTAAAATATCTTACATTTGAAATTAATTGATAAAAACATAACCGAGAAAGATGTTGAACAGACTATGTCCTGAATAGGAACGGCTGGAAACTTGTTATTCTATTTCATCTCCAGTTTTTGTTTTTTTTCGGTGTTTTAATACCATACTAATATCTTCTACAAGAATAGATAAGCAAACACATGGAAGCATACATATCACGAGAGTTTTAACCAACCAAAATTTCAATAAAAAAAAGCCATCTGTTGAACAGTAAATACTGATCATACCTTACCTTAAGTTATTTAAACTTTAAGTTGTAATTTCCCTCATTATGATAAATTGTTAGACCGAATATAAAAAAAGGTTTAAAAGACAAAATAATATTATACGTTAAAGAAACACAATTCCTTATAGTCAGTGGAACACATCTGAAGTCGGGGGAACCGACACTGGGGGGACATCTTATTTACAATGTAACCGTAACAATTGAATTCAAAACTGAAGCAAAACTTTCTATGTTAACTATATATAAGTGTCTATTCCACCTTTAAAGGGCCACTTTGTATTCAGGTCAAAATTGGGGGACACGTTCCGCCTAGTTAAACAATTAATGGTGGTCCAAAATATCGTGAGAAGCAAGGACACACTACTGATGATCCAATACAATTTAATTTATATAGGTTTTATGCTTGTCCTTTCAGCCATGGGTGCGTTATTATGTGACGGTCAGTCCCATTATTAGTTGGTAAAAGAGTAGCCCAAGGGTTGGCGGTGGGTGATAATGCCTAGCTGCCTTCCTTCTAGTCTTTCACTGTTATATTAGGGACAGCTAGCGCAGAGAGCCCTCCTGTAGCTTTGCGCGAAAATAAAAAAAAAACAAATAAACAATCAGTTTTCTATGTCGTCTTGTGTTCTTTAACAAATATATCATTTTGAACGGTTTTATTTTTTATGCGTTTACTTAGCTTAATTTTGATTAGAAGTTTTTAACGTAGAGAAAAACATTGATAAACAGCTAAACCTATTTACAAAAAGCATAATTAGAGGAGATAATAAACAAAAGAAACGTGTCAGTGTTCATATGAAACACCAAAATTAGGCGGAGTTTATATTATATATATATTCTCCTGGAGTGACATGCTAAGTAAATGAAATATAAGACTAATAAGAAATTTTCTAAACCTTCTCTAAACTTTTTAACATCTGTAGAATATTCTTGTATTGTTAAAAATTTACATCTTTTCTAGTACAGCTTATCTGCATAAAATATCTCCTGCAAGTATGCACAGAGAATAGAACAAAATCTATTGATATTTTCCGGGTCATACAGAGACAGGAAGGCATACAGTTAGAAACAAAACAAAACTTGAAATATTACACATAATATTCTGAAATTCAGACATATACATTAATGGAAATAGTTAAGGAAACATAGAAGCATCTATATGTTGAATATATTAAATGGTAAAAAATATTATCACAGAAAATACAAAATAAAAGTGAATAAATTGTACAACCGGCTTTTGTTATGTTTGTAAAACTCTTTAATTTAAACTGAGCATTACACCTTGTTTTTAGTGCCAGACATTTTATGAATGTATGATTGTGGAATATTGTTCTAACTGACCTGTAATACTCTCAACAATCCAGCTAAGCTTTTGACCTTCTCAATCTTTACTTACGCTTATAAAGCCTAAAGAATATTCATATAGGGACTTGTTACAGGACTAGCTATTGCTGTGAATGTTTCATCAGCCTCTTTAGCGACCAGATATGGTTTTACTACATTTCTTGTATGCTTGAGATCATTTTCTTTCTGGATGATGTATCTTTTCCCAATCAGTCGAGTTGCTGAGAGTTGATATGATGGTTCAGAATTAGCCTGTACTTGTCAGCAGTTTGGGTGCCATCAGCTATGTGTTGGTCATTGACATCATTCTCTGAGATGTAGCCCCAAACTTGTACCGATCTTCATCATGCCTCATTGTAGATGTTGTGCATTAACTATGATACCGTTCTCCTCTTCACGGTCGAACAAACTGTTATTCATCTTGTTATTCAACTTGGATTCATCTATAAAAAGCACACGCCTCCAGCTTTATTCATTCCACTGTTTGTGGTCCGATGCTAATTTAAACCTTTAGTTTGATTACCGCAGCTGTTTTCGAGTATGTACTTTTACAAATGTGTACCTTAGTGTTCTTGAGGTAGTGTTTACATTTTCTATTTAATGCAAGGTCGTTGTCATGATATGTACCAGACCGTCGTCTATCCTGTAAAGATCATACCTTGAGATACTTAATATCACTTTGACCAGTTTAGCTTTCTTCCTTTACAGTATCAGTGTTACATTTCTTCTTCAGATTCTTGTCAACAATTCCTGCTTAGACTTGGAGATTTTCCGTAATTTTTATATGGAGTATCCTTGTACAGCAAAAAATTTTGAGTTCTAAAACGTTATCACACATTATTTCAGTTAGTGACCTGTGATTGGATACATAAAATTACTACTGGACATAGTATGGTTTCCTGTACTTTGACACTTTATTATTAGTCGGATAAGAACCCAACACTGTGTAGACTATCAACTTACGAATGTTCTATAGTGTAGTTCTCTTTCACACGTTACTATGGGTGGCATTTCCGTAGTATTTGATTTAAATACCTTATTTTCTCCCCGTTTCAAAAATTATTTCCAATACTGTATATAAAAAAATGTTCATTCCAAATTCATCTTGCTTTTAAAATATTTAAAACTATATGGTAGAGTGCAGCTATGAACTTTAGTTTGTTTCGTCTCGAACAAGTGGAGCTTGAGTCGTATTTGCGGCCAAAAAAATATGTAAATTATATCTGGAAACATTTTACGTGTATTGTTAACACCTTTAAACAGAGATTAAATATTCAGAACTAATAGTTAATATAGATTATTTAAATTTTCAACGTTTTAATGAGAAATCTGGCGCACTGTTGTGGACATACATTAATTTAAAGTGATTTCTAGTTACACAAATACCAGGAAAAATATGCTCGCCAAATGAAGCAATTCAGAATACCGAAGAAAAATATAAAATTCATGATTGAACATAAGTCAAAACCACAATAATCCTGGTCTATTAGCGCTAAATAAATTCAGCAATATGAGCTAAATAAACGTCCCTGTATATCAGATTACTATATATGTCTTCATTGCATAAAAATAAAGGTCAACAAAAAGTGAAACAAGTGCTTTACCGACAATACACAAATTACATTCAATGTAACTACGTGCTTATTCGCTAATGTATCTGCTAATTCTGGTTACCTTGATCCATATTACTTAAAATGATAAAAAAGTAGTCGTATTTTGCTCTAATACAAGATCTCACATTTCATCTCATATTAGTAAAACATTATTAATTTATAAGTATGGAACTTTTTTTAACATTAAATTCAAGGACTTACATTAATGCGAATTGAATACAACAGGAAATATTCCATTAAATTTTCGTTTTTTTTTTTAGATATTAACTTTCTTTTCATTGGTTTTCATGTATACTTGTCTACAAATTATCCAGTTACGTAACTAGACGTCTTCACCTATAAAGTAATTTTAAAGAAAAAAAATAATGCATTTAAGTTTAGATTAATTACTTCACTATTTGTAATTCAAACTCAACCAAAATGAATATAAGGTTATGATTGTATGTTTTATTAAAACGTATATACACATGTAAGGTATTGTACACGTGAGCTATAGAAAATTAGATCACGCGTTTTCACTTGTTTTAACGTTACGGAACGATAACACGCTATAATGCTCATAATAGTGACCAAAATAAAATTGTTTAATCTTTTCACTGAAGTAACCACCTCAAAATTCCCGTACAATGTGAAGTTCAAATATTTTTAGACATTGGCTCTAAAAGAGTTTCGCGCGTGAAAAGAAATAACATCATTCTTCTATCCTGTGACTGGGTGAGGGTTTGTGTTATCATACCGAACTGTAAATCTGAGGGTCCATGATTCGCGTCTTGGTACCACAAAAATGCACTATGGAACTGGTAAAATCTCTTTAATCGTGAATCTGTTTAATTTCATTTGTGTGTATGTATTTTTCATCGATTAATATGTGTTCCAAATTAGGGACGGTTGTTGCAGATATTCTTCGTGTAGCTTCGAGCAAACTTCCGAAACAAACAATCGAACAAACTATTACCTTGGTACAGATTTGGCTTTAATGGACTGTTCCTGCATAGTTCCAGAGTCTAATGAAGCCAGAATTTTACAATGTGTACAGAGTTTAGACTTCCCTTCAATCAACAACTATTATAAACGAAATGTCAGTTCTCCACTAAGCACTACTAATTCAGATGGCTATACAACTATTATCATCGAAATGTCAGTTCTCCACCAAGCACTACTAATGTTAGTTCTCCATCAAGCATTACTAATTCAGATCAGTTTTCCATCAAGCACTACTAATTCAGATCAGTTCTTCACCAAGCACCACTAATTCAGATCAGTTATCCACCAAGCACTACTAATTCAGATCATTTCTCCACTAAGCACTACTAATTCAGCTCAGTTCTCCACAAAGCACTACTAATTCAGATCAGTTCTCCAACAAGCACTATTAATTCAGATCACTTCTCCATCAAGCACTACTAATTCAGATCACTTTTCCACCAAGCATTACTAATTCAAATGGCTATTGTGTTCAACTAGTGGAGCATCCAAACTTTATTAGCTACGGAGTATGTTTGAGTTTCATGTTTTAATAGCTACCGAGTATGTTTGTGTTTACTCAAATTTTGGAAAATATCAAACAAAGGCAGACTGAAACAATATATCGACGTTCACACCAACGAACTTTAGCTTTCATTACAAATTCATAAAGAAAAGAATAACAATTTTCCAAAAAGTAGGTTAACTAATGAATAAAAAAT
This sequence comes from Limulus polyphemus, assembly GCF_000517525.1. NCBI lineage: Eukaryota > Metazoa > Arthropoda > Merostomata > Xiphosura > Limulidae > Limulus > Limulus polyphemus. The sequence goes on along the minus strand of NW_013665672.1, from coordinate 788,888 downwards.
AGAAACGTTTTAAGACATACTTGTTTTATTGGATAATAAAAGTAGAAAAAAATGATAAAAGAGATTAAAAAATCAATGAAGGAAAGGAAAATGACAAATTTATAACTTACGAACCAACTGGAATAAGATATATTTACTATCTTCAGCCCCAAGTGTCTGTAAAGGATAATTATAATCATCCAAATATTGCTTACAGTAAATACACAATGTTCTCGTTTCCAATTATCAAATAGATTTAGAAGGCTCGTCTCCCTTAACAGTACATGAAAAGACTAGAATATGCTTACCGTTGCCGCTGAGTGTTAAGTAGTAAAACAGGATGAAATAAGCAAATTAACATTGACAACAAAAAATCTAAATACTTCTCTTTGTTGTCAAACTCAATGGTTAATTAATATGTTACGAATTAAAAATAAGTGAATAAAATTAACCAAATATCAAATACCACAGGTAATCTACTAGTCAAAAAAGTATGAAAACCATTCTCCCAAGGTCTTTTATTAGGTTTCCTTTACAAAACATTTTTAATCGCCATAGATTGTGTTGACTATGATTTGTTTTCTAAAAGATCACGTATTTTAATATAAGTTATATTAATCTCACGGTTTAATGGCCAAAAACATTTCATATACCTATTCATCTACATAACAAGGCTATTTCAGGTTCCATACTGCCTCTGGAATTAATTTCAACCTCATTGAAAATGTTGAATATTACTCACTGTTGCTCGGCTCCATCATTTTCATTGTTGTTTTAACAGGCCTCTGTAAAGGACGGCAGGGTCACTTTTAAACCACAGAATATATCAGGTTTCCACAGACTCTTCACACATGTTGTGAAGTTACAAAACCATGTTTAAGTACATAAAAGTAAAAAAATATCCTAAGAATCTCCATTCAGGGACTTGAAAGGTTTATGGTCGAATGAGAACACTTTGATTGCAATTTCTTCAGATATCATTATTTTTAAAATGTACATTGATTTCGAGGTGTGTCTGGAAGTTTGTGAATTTCTGGCTTCATGAACTTCAAACTCTTGTTTACTGTCTCGTTAACAGTAGCAGGATATATTTATAGCACCAATACAATGTTTTTTTGGGGGGGGTTGTAAGGTTCTAAGGTTCTTTTTCGTAACCATAATCTTCATATCGTGAAAGAGAGCGTTATTCCTTATTGGCTTAAGCTATGACTTCGGGAAATTTTCTTTGAGTCAGAATAGTTCCACGGTAGGATTGCGCGTTAAATGATTATTTATCTATAGTAAAACAAGTTACAGCTGCTGCTAAACATGCTGACACGCCACATATCTGTAACGCCACGCCATTGTCATATGCAAACCCTTCTTATAAAGTGCAATTAACCTTTCATACAATCATTCAGACATAATGATAATAGTTACAAAATAGACTAAGGTATCATTATAGTTTTCCATATATCTCTCATTAAACGTAATTATTATTATTTACTATATGCAGTTTGTTTACAGTACTGCTTGGAAATCTCCATGTTGTACGCCTCAATCTACCGATGCAGAACTACCGTGTTATACTGAGGATATGTTGCACTTTTTAGGAGCAATGTTACAGGTCCCTTGCAGCCATTGCACTCTGATGTTCATTATTATTATCCAATACCGAAATTTCCACTGTAAAAGCTTCTACAAAGGATGGTATAATTCATAAACAAAAAAATTGAATTGGAAGAACTGAGAGGAATTTGGTCGAATGAAATTGCAATGATTCCAGTTTCTTCGGGTATTTGTTGTTATTAAAACAGTTTTTAATGTCAAAATGTGTCTGAAACCTTGTGAAAACTTTTGGTTTGTAAGCTTTTTGAGCTATAAGCCTTTGTTTATAGTTATGTTAGCCTTCACTGTTACTGATTTTGTCGGTCAGAGAATTTAAAAAAAAATATATTTCGTAACTAATGCGGAACGGTCGTGGCCTAGTAGTTAAAATGCTGGGACTGTGGTTCCAAAGGTTGATGGTTCTCGATCGGTTGCCGCAAACACATCCTCCGCACTTTGAGACCATCGGGGTGCTACAATATAATTAAGAGCAACTTTCAAATCCCACTTTTCGGCCAGACAAGAATAACCCAAGAGTTGGCGTTGGGTGCTGCTTACTGGATGCTTTCCCTCTAACTCATCAGTTCAAACTTAGGGATGGCTATGCACAAATGGCTTTGGATAGCTATGCGTGAAAAAAATCTTAACAAATGTACCCATGACCTTCATTTGGGATTTGTCTGGAATATGGTTTAAATATTTTCTCCTATAGCTTTATAGTGTTAAACATGATCGTCATACGAACATTCTTTCTCAAAAAGGGCTGTGACATATACTTAAGCTATCCACTACGGTATCCTAATGTCAAATGGTCGGGATTTTGCTATGAACCAAATATGTACGTGCTAAACATGTTCATATCTCCATGGCCTTGCATAGCTATCTTCATTTATTGTTTTTCACAATCATTATCTATAACCATTTTGCTTAGTATTAAATTTTAGGATAATAGGCCTTCAAATATGCACTTACCTAGATATAAGCCATTCCAAATTAAGACCAATAAATTACTATAGATTGAGAGACATTTTTTTAGATGCGATTTTGTAAGTAGAACATTCCGGTATTTTTGATTCATAAATTTTATTCGATTACGACCTAAAAAAAAATATGAGATAATTATTACATCTTTCCTTCTGTTCTTCACATTTATGGGATCATCTATTGTTACTTATTACAGGAAACAATGCATGTGATTGAAGCTGTTTTATTAAAATCAGTGGATAAATTAGAGCTCAGACAATATATTCTTGGAAACTATAAAACGATAGAATTATGATAATATTACAGAAAGTGCTGGAGTTCATGCACTAAAATTTGCTGTACCCCAAATATTTGGTAAATGATTTGTTTCGAACACGCACTATATCATATCCTGCTTTCTTCTTTCTAAACTCAAAGCGTAGTTTCATATTTAAAGAAAGTTTCATGTTATTCGTAGTGTAGACTATTAGACATTCATAATTTTTGGTTTACTTATCTCTCTTATAGGAATAGGAAACTCTTTCAGTTCTATGACACTCTAGTGCTGTCGTTTTACTGCTGCAACATTTTACTGCCGTAGTAAATGATTGCCAGTGCATTTTACTGCCGGCAAAGGGATACATCAATTAATTATTGCATTTTACGGGTTTCTGCCTGTACAGATATTATATTATTGGAATAGTATAAAAGCAACCATTATCATGTCAAAAAACCTTGAACACGAAAATTACGTCATAAAATGTGTACCCGTGCAAACATAAATAATAGTGTATGTATTTGCTATATAGTGATAGCGATTTTTCCCAGCAAATTATTCAATTACTTTATTGTACAATGTTATAGTATGTTAAGTTTAGTGCAATAGTTTATTATTACAGTTAATTGTAAGTTTTGAGAATGAATTCGTTCACTGGGCTAGGAAATGTTTTGTTTTGGGAACATTATTATTTGCCGGCAGTAAACTTCACCTACATTCATTTACTACGCAGTAAAATGCCGCGGTAGTCAAATTACTGGGAGTAAAATGACGGCAGTAAAATGTCGTGATACCAACACTTTCAGTCCTCGTTACAAGAATTAACTCAATTTTATCTATTTTACTATCTTTGGCCACCACGAGGCGATAAATATTTTAAAACCTGTTTTAATTGATGGTTTGGTTTGGTTTGTTATGAATTTCGCTCAAAGCTACGTGAGGGCTATCTGCGTTAGCCGTCCATAATTTAACAGTGTAAGACTAGAGGGAAGGCAGCTAGTCATCACCGCCCACCGCCAACTCTTGGACTACTCTTTTACCAACGAATAGTGGGGTTGACCGTCACATTATAACTCCCCACGGCTGAAAGGACGAGCATGTTTGGTGTGACGGGGATTCGAACCCGCAACCGCAGATTGCTAGTCGAGCGCCCTAACCATCTGGGCATGCCGGGCCCTTTGGTTGATGATATGTTAAAAAAAACTGAAATACATTTAAGCACTTCACTCAAATTATGCAACAAAAATTGCGTTCGCGGCGGCTTACAAAGAACATGAAATCTAGGTAAAAGGATATTAGGGCACTTTCTTGTGAAAATCAATATTAAAGCAGCTAGCAGTAAAGTTTTCAAAAAATGCATTTGGTGTTATTTAGACGATTCTCTAAAACAGACCATTTGCTATCTTTATATTAAAAAATACTTTTCCAACCAAGATTTTACGTGTTGTACTCTGTGGAACAGAGCGAAAAGACTTGTGAGTACTGTTTTACTATAAATATTGCAAAATGGAAATGCTATTATGTATTCGCCTTGCTGAAAACCCAGTTGTATTGGTCCAGTTAACTTTGAAACATTTATAGCCTTATTTTGATGGTACTTTACATTTTTGAGCTTAAAAGGGATTGTACATCGTTAGCCTTGGTATCATACACTAATAAATTTATCATCCAATCTTGAGGCAGTATAAGTTGTTTTATGGTATCACATACTGGTTGGAATACTTTGATGTCACGTGTTTTGAAGTAGAAATAATCTCACGAAGAATTCATTCATTTTATATTAGTCATACGAATTTTATAAAGTTGCACGGACTTTTATGTATTTTCAGATTCTTTTTTAGATAGTCAAAGATATCTTCAGAGAATCAGCATCGTGAATAAGATATGTATCACCAAAATCCATAAATTATTCTATTTGAAAAAAAAAACAGCAAGCCTTAAATGAAACACAGAAGAAAAAGAGATAAATTAAAACATTGCGACTAATTATGGACTAACGTAAATTAGATACATTTTGTGAAAATACAAATATATTGTTAAAATTGTTCTGAAAGAAAACATTGTTATGTAGCGGTCAACGTTTCTGTCAAATGACCTTCATCTTGTTCCAATAAATGTAATTTAGCCGAAACATTGACCACAAATTTTCCCTTCCTTACAGAGAATTTAACAATTCTCTCAGGTTTTCAAATCACACTGTAGATGCATTTATTTGTTTTGAGGTAAAACATGACAACATCAGGTAATTAAAAGTCAGATAATAAGTACCAAAGGATTTTTATTGAAAAGCTCATTGTTCTTACCAAAATATTCATACGACAGATGTCTTCTAATTTCTCGCTTCGTTGTTTTAAACACTTATTTAAAGAATTGTTTTTGTATAGTTGGATGTTTTTTTTCTTAATTTCAAGTCCAAGGAGCCCCCAAGTGGCACAGTGGTATGTCTGCGGACTTACAACACTAGAAACCGTGTTTCGATACCCGTGGTGAGCAGAGCACAGATAGCCTATTGTGTGGCTTTGTGCTTAACTCCAAACCAATTCAAGTACAACGATTTGTATTTAGTTTTTTTTTGTTTTTTTTATTTGCTGGTCTAGCCTCTTTGTACATTATTTCAGAACCATTAATTTTAACTTGGGTTTTGAATTATTGCGCAGCACAAGTGTTTTGAAAATTTATAAAACATCGCGCTCCGCACTTCGAGGTCGTGAGTGAACTTTAAGAGTAACAGTCAAATTCGACTATTCGATGAGGCATGAGCATAAAAGTAGTCCATGAGTTGGCGGTGGGTACTGTTTACTAGCTGCCTTTCCTCTAGGTTATCAATTCAAAATTAGGAACAATTAGCCCAGATAACACTAAAGTAGTTTTGCGAGAATATCTGGAAACAAACAAACAAAGCATTGGGTTTTATTTGTTGGTTGCTTAGCGCAAAGCTGGAATGGGCTATCTGTAGTGTGCCAACCTCATGGCTCGAGCCATCTAATTTTAGCCTTGTGGTTGGAGCTTAAGTTTGATAGTATGGTGACAATAAACTGTTTAATTTTACTCAGTGGTAATTATTTCATATAAGCAATAACAAACAAGCCCGCAGATTTACGGCCCGACAACTAATCAAACAAAACAACCAAGGAATAACTCATTTTTTAGATTTTACCATAAATATAACATACAAACAAACTGAAACATTAACAAGCTTTCAAATCAACGTTTCGATTTTTTTCTAAACCTTTAAAAAAGTATAACTACATGTATATATATATATATATATATATATA
>NW_013665672.1:766501-781849 GCF_000517525.1 Limulus polyphemus | reverse complement strand
ATATATATATATATATATATATATATATATATTGCATCTTAAAAAAAACTTTGATTCTTGTGTGTTTCATTCTACCTCACCTGTTTGATAAGTAATATTTTCATGAACTTTGATATTTTAAATTATTTCGATTTAACTTAACTTTAATCTGATCTTAGAATTGCATCTTTTACAAGAAGAAAGATACTTTCAAAGAAGGAAAGAAATAGCAGCAAAATAAAATGTATCAACTTGGATTGTTTTGGAACTGAAAATCCGGGATCTTAAGGTTAAAATGTTGAATCTGTAAACAACGAAGTGAATGGGAAAATGCACAAAGTTAAAAACAAACAAGCAAGAAATTAAATGTCACAGAAATAAAAAGCGAATTGAATTAAAAGGAAAAGATTTAACTAATATCAGAACATGGATTATCAGAAATTAAGCCTGATAAGCAAATCCAATTTCGGAAATACCGGTAGTTATTGTAGAATGTATTCCAACACATCCCAACGAATTATAACTCAATAATTGTTTGTAATGTTAACATTATCAAACATCAGGGATGAAAAAAAACACGGTAGGAGGGTATGTATTTTTTATAACCATTACATAATCTGATTACAACAAGCTCTAAAAAACACGGTAGGAGGGTATGTATTTTTTATAACCATTACATAATCTGATTACAACAAGCTCTAAAAAACACGGTAGGAGGGTATGTATTTTTTATAACCATTACATAATCTGATTACAACAAGCTCTAAAAAACACGAACAAATACTTAAGGGAACTTCTATTGACTTAAACAATTGTTTGTTTATTTGTTTGGAATTAAGCTCAAAGATACACAATGGGCTATCTGTGCTCTGCTCACCACGGGTATCGGAATCTGGTTTCTAGCGTTTTACGTCCGTAGACATACCGCTGTGTCACTGGGGAGGGGGCGACTTAAACAAAATCAAAAATATGTGTCGGCTGTAGATATTCTACCTGTTACAAAAACAGGTTGAAAAAAATTGAAAAACTGAAATTTACATAGAAAGAATACATCGAAGTATAGACAACATTAATCCTCTTGTAAAAAGTTTTTCAACCAATGAAGATCATGTTAAAGAAATTTTGAACAGTTTATTTTGGTAATCCCAGACAAAGATGGAGTCAACAGATAAGTGTTAAGCTCCTTAAGCTCCACTAAAACAGCAGATTCAGAGGTGTTATGCAATTAATAAAGTGAATACGAACAGAATGAATATAATTAATTTGAGCAGTAAAGGAAAGACTTCAAGACCTGTCTAAGATAAGAAATATAATCTTTATTATACAGAAATAGGAAAAGCTGCAGCCTACTCTATATTTGACATTTTCAATATTATTAAAAAGTAAGTGGTTACTGTAGAAGAGAGAAATTGGACTTCTGTACTCAGCGAAAACAGAATACACTCTGTTTTCAACACACAATAGAATAGTATCTGTAACACATTGTTAAGTCAGATCAAAGTCCTAATGCTGTATTCCACAATCCTAGATTAACTATGTCAGTGCCATTCTTTCTTAGATATTTAAAGGGATACTAGCAACTAACCTGTAGAAACTTGTACAAACCTCTGTACCATCGCATTAGTTGTTTATTACCCACGCTCCAGGAAGTGATGGTACAGAAGCATGGCCAAGCAAATATAAGCATTATGGAACAGCGTTTGTGGTACTTATCCTTAGTCCGAATAGTCCTTAGAGGATTAATAGAACTTTACAACTATCTACAGTTTGATCATAAAAGTGTTAGCTAAAAGCAGAATACTAACATGAAATTTATACCAATACTACAGAATACACCTAAATAAAGGTGTATTCTATTTTTAGTTGTGAAATAATAAAATATTGCAGATTTCAACTGCTACATTATAAAGATCGTTTCTTGTCACTTTAAAGTGGAAAGCCTAGACGTGCACACACGCACACATCTCATTACACAGTGTCTTAAATGTCAAGACTGTGGATATCTGAAAAATTAATAGAAACTTAAATTATAATGAATTAGATTTGAAGGTGGTCACAGAGCTATTGTCGTAAAAGTACTTTGGCAGAATCCAAGCTGTAAGAGCTGTAGGGGAAAATTACTTCACTGGAATATATAAAACAATTGAAGTAAATAATAAATTTGATAGAATTAAAAACTCTGTTTCTATTAAACTGATAATATTACGTAGAAATAAGTAGGAAGACAACGAACTCAAAGCCTAATGTATCAAGAAATGAAATAGTCAGTTGTTTAACCGAATATATCTACAAAATGAGCTATCTGTGCTCTGCCCACCACGGGTATTGAAACCCGGATTCTAGCGTTGTAAGTCCTCAGACATACCGCTGTGCCACTGGAGGGCTTATATAATAAGTAGAAAAAAGATAACATATTTTCCTCAACACATGTAAATTGAGCACTGTATGAAACATGAGGTTATTCATTTTAACACGCGAAGGAAAGTCGGAAAAAAAATTCATTATATGTTTATTATTAATGCCAATTTCTAACGTAAAAGGGTTTTACCCAAAAAAATAAGTTTCAATATAATGATTATACCATCTATAAAACATTTTGTTTCTTTGTTTCAGAATTTTTAACACAGGGGGCTAACTGCGCTTATCGTCCCAAATTTTGAAACGATAGACCAGAGAAAAAGCAACTAATCAGCATCTCTTGTCTGACCGAATAGTTGGATTTGACTGTTACTCTTTTAACGCGCCCACTGCTTCAAAGCGGGGATCGTGTTTTTGCGACAATGGATCACAAATTATAGACTCTCGGATTTACAGTCATAGCATAATAATTAATCATACATGTCTGTTCCTGCAAAAAAAAAAAGACTAATATTCTAAAGCATGTTTAAAATAATATACAATATTGTTGAAAATATTATGAAAATCCAGGAAACGTATTATTGGTGTTAATACTTAAAACGGTACGATGTTTACAGTAATTAATATTCATATTTTTCCTAAAAGTTATCCAGTGAACATTTTTGATCCATGTTTGATCATAATAAAAAGTTTATTTCTTGGTAATCTTAATAGCAAGCATTTTTCATTCGGATTTCGGATAGAAAACCATAAGACGTTTTGTTCAACGTTATAAATGAGTTAAGTACTGTCCAGAAAAATACGCTTAACTCTGTCAGTAATCATGACATGACCGTTGAACTAAACGTCCAATATCTGGTCATTACCAACGCTAAACTTTGCAGTGCAGTTAGCAGTTTCATGTTGAAAGAAATATTTTTCTTCCTATCATTATTGACACTAATAATGAAAGTTTAAAAACTCTTGATAAAACTAAAATTAACTTCTGTTTAATCTTCAAAACAATCAGACCAACAACCATAATGATATGAAATAATATAGCAATAAGTTAGTTCAAATTATCAAAATTTATGCAAAGCCACATTTTACATTATGCTGAGGTAGCACTGAACTTTCTACTATAACAACTAAAAACATACATGTATTACTAGATACAGTTATTACATTAAATGGTGTAGAATGAACCATAGAAAACGTAATTTATTCTTTGAGCAACGTGAACTAACAAGCGAGATAAATAAGAAGTAAACTACTAAAACTGTATCAAAATTTATGAAACATTTATAAACAAAGAAACAAAATTTGGAGAATGAATTTACGACATTGTACCTTGGATGCAATATGTATTAATTTAATTAAGAAAACTTTAATGATCTGTTTGTTTGTTTTGAATTTCGTGCAAAGCTACACGAAGGCTATCTGCGCTAGCCGTCCCTCATTTAGTAGTGTAAAAGAGGGAAGGCAGCTAGTTATCACCCCCTACCGCCAACTCTTGGGTTACTCTTCTACTAACGAAAAGTGGGATTGACCGTCACTTATAACGCCGCACGGCTGAAAGGGCGAGCATGTTTGGTGAGACGGGGTTTCGAGCCCGCGACCCGCAGATTGCGAGTTGAGCGCTCTAACCACCTGGCCATCCCGGTCCGTTTAATGATCTATAAAACAGTTGTTATCTTAATTCAAATGTCTAATATAGGTAAAGTTTAGGAGCTATACATTATAACACCTTTATAGAATATATCATAGAATAAAGTTAGAAGTAGCGACTACGATTCTGTTAGTCTCATCTGCTCAGTCTCTTTGAAAACGGATATCTGTGCTTTTGTTTATATATTTACATATTTCAAACACATTCTCAAGACGTTTTAAAGCTAAAAGATAAAAAGAGTAAAAGGAATAGATTCATCTCCTCTTGTTCTCTTGAGGATATTTACATGTAAACAAAGCGTATTTTTGTTATTGTTTTTTTCACTGCCTCGTCTTTGTCGAGTGAACCTTTTAAACTGGTCCTTTTCACGTTAAGGTTTAATCGCCGAAAGCTGGCGAAGTATTAGTAACCAATAAGCTTAGAATTTGTGATAAACATCAGCTTAATTATAGACGTATTTATCAAACTAAGAGAGTTGCTTAACTTTAGGAATATGGAAAATGACCATCTGTAGTTAGCTTGATTTTATCAGACATTTTAGGTCTACTGGTCCTTTTGACATAGGTTCTGTTCCACATCTACAATTAATATGAAATAGTATTACATAACTAAGTTAATATAACAAAAACATTATATAATCATAAGTCGAATCTGGAGGAGCTTACCTTTCGGACAAACGGAAGTGGATTAAGTATGCTTCTCGTTACTCTTAGCAAGTGTGGCTCTCATCGCTTATAAAGCGTAACTGCTTTAGAGATGTTAAATTGTTTAAAGAGGTTTAATTTTTTTTCCTGTCTTTAATATCATTTAAAACATTAGTTTTACTTTAATTATAGACCAATACAAAACTATTATTTTTTCACTTTTTGCGGGACAATAATGACTTTTAAGGAAACTGGGACAGCCTAACTAATATGGTGCATATTGCATCTAGCTGGGCCATGTAAGATTCTTTTTGCTGAAGTAGGGAACCACTAATGCTGGTCCGTTAAAATAATTTTTAACCCAAAAAAAAAAAAAAACATAACATTGAAAAAGAAGAAAAGAAATAAGGATGAAAATAAAAGAAAACATTTTTGTCAAAATTAACTTGGAAGAATGGGTTAATTAATGCCCGAACAGCCTTTACAAACTCCATCCTGGTTCAGTCTTATAAAATGCCTCCAATGGTCTTTACGAAGAGAAATATTCAAACAAAGGAATTGTTAAATGATGTATTGCCAAAGACACACCATTTCGTAAGAGGGAGTTTACAGTATTTTCCACAGAAGTGAAAATACTTGCACCAGGGAGTGTTTAAGATACCAACTGACTCCGAAACCACCAGGCAAGTCAAGACCAATTCCCTTATCGCAAAGCGAAGTCTATGCTTGTGAAAGAGAATCCTTCAACCGAATAAGTCAGAAAACACACTGACACAATTATACTAGGTGAAATTCCTGCATTGTACAACTAGGACACTAAGAGGGTACGGCTGGCTAGAATAGAGACACATATCCAATGACCAAAACAGCGTCTCTACGAACCATAAAGAATGAAACAAGTGTTCATGTTATCTCCTTTTTCAGAGTACCTACGGAGTCTCTTGGCATGGACATATGTGCATGGGACTTCAAAGTGGTTTTAGAAACTGTCTTAAGCGTACACTGAAGAATTTGTGTAAAGGTTTTCAAAATGTGTTGACCAAGATTGACCTCGCTTTCTTTCACAGAAGTTTATAACAATAGAACAATTACTGTGTTGGTACGTCATCGATGACGAATGAAGTAGTCCTAAGAGTAGCACAGAATGTGAATAATCTTCATTATAAAGTGGATTAACCAACTCTCTAGGTAGTACTTACAGATTACTAATTGTGCATGTATAAGATATTTCCTAATTGTTTTGGGTTAAAGATTTATTAATTTAAGGATCATAAAACTCGTATTGTTATTAAAACATAACTTATAGTCAGATTGAGAACAGACGGTATAGCCTTTAGTGTTATTATCTTTACTACTTTATGTACTTTTCATAACACAGTTAATGATAGAGTTCGAATATAGCCAATGTAATTAATGATAACTCAAGGCGGTGTTTCTAGACTGCTCTCCTCATTTCGTTGCTTTATGTTGGTTCATAAACTAAAAACTGATTGTATCTAAAGCTTTTCTTGCTTCAATTTTCTAATCTAACCAATTTATCTTATCTTTATTTTATATTGATGATTGTTATTTAATCATAAATAACAAGGTTATAATATTTGTATTTTTGTTTGATATTGTTGCAACTGAAGGTTGTCTCAAGTACCAAAGATAAAACACTATTTCTAATGGTTGTTAAAATAACATGTTTTCGTATAATACAAGTTGTAGTTTTATAGATTATTTTGTAAATTTTTTTGCGAATTTATTATTGTTCAGTTTTATTAAAACTTTTTATTTTATTGTTATTAAAAATATTTTTTCATTGTTTGGAATTAAGCACAAAGCTACACAATGGGCTATCTGTGCTCTGCCCACCACGGGTATCGAAACCCGGTTTCTAGCGTTGTAAGTCCGCAGACATACCGATGTGCCACTGGGGAGTTATTTGTTGATATAATTATGTTTTTTCCAATTCTTCTGATTTTTATGTTGCAATTTAAAGGATGTGTTTAATTTTTTCGCTGTAGGTTCGCTTCATGCATTATAGAGATATTAAATAGTCACTTCGAGTGGCAGTTTAACGTTTTTCTCCTCTCTTAGCTTTTATAGTAGAGTAGCTATGACCAACAGGGTTTGGGCAAAAATACTGTTGTCTCCTAAAACATGAGTCATAGAGAAAAACGAAAGTTTAAGAAACCTTCTTATATGATAACTTATAGAAGTTGAGTACGTTATATATAAAGTGATTTTAGTATCACACCACGTCGTTACAGTCAATGTGCTGTGGATGATATTTTGTTCTTCTTAAATGTCCAAGCAGTTGTATCATCATTGGTCTGAATAATGTTCCATATTCTGCAAACGACATTTTGAGACAATAACCTGCTGAGATTGTCTGGTTCTATACATAAATGAATTATCCAAGTGTCTATTAAGAGGTGTAATCATACTTTATGTGCACAAGGTATAGTACTTGAAACTCTGTGTCCCACCTCGCGATGGCAAAGATTGAACGTCATCAATATGTATAGCATAGAATGAATGAAAATAGAACTACACTTCAGATAACGTGGTAAGTCATTAGTTGCCTGATACACACTGACATTATTTTTTACTTGTGGTTCTACATTGTTATAGCTATAATTTGATTAAGTTGTCCTATGTTGAACTATGATAACTAATATTATTAAACCCAACTTTGTTTTGCCAAATTAAAAAGGGTGTACCTTTTTTGAATTTCATGCTATTATAACTTGACTTTCAGCAATGCTTCTACAGTACAAAGGTTGAGTACGTTAAATTTAAATTATTTTGGAGCCTCACCAAGTCGTTATAATAATGTTCCATCTAAAGACTGTGCATATTGATAATAGTCCCGCAGCGTAATTTCCATAGCAAACGGCTCCGTTGTACGCCATAAGATCCAAAGCATACTAATCCTCCCTACATGCTTTTCACATTCCATCTAATGTACAAGAGATGACGGTTTCACAGCCCCCGTTTCAACAGTCCACTTGTACAGAAATCCATAGGTGCTATTTTTGGTTACTTGACTGGAATGCTCCTTGAAGAATGTATTGGTTGAACAGATATGTTGTGGAACTGACTTGTGTTTCTTTTCCAGATGAAGATTATGTTGCATACTGTTGTCTAGGAACGTGGACAGCTTTTCCAATTCACCTTTTTATTCACACATTCTCACATGTTACAAGACACCGCACTTTGCTTACCACGGCTGGAGTACGACTTGTTGCAGATCTCTTTCTCGATGGTCCTGGTGCCCCTAGTTGATCACATTTCTTTATTTTCCAATGTCATTAAGTACGAGAAATATCCCCGTTTTAGAAATTCCAAATCAGTAATGTGAGCACATCTTTATGACCTAGGTGTATGGATATTTTGCATCGAAAAACTCAAGCTTATAAAAAACGATCAATGTTCAGTAACATCATACTGCGTAATATACGCCAATGTCAAAATGTAATTCTAAAACAAGCCATTTCAATGATACTTTATATCGGTAGTGATTGTCATGAAACTTGTTTATTTGCATATTAAAATCGTTTTAATATAAAGTACTCAGCCCTCATTATATTGTAAGGTTTGTATTATAACCAGCTTAAATTTGTATTAACAATTCAACCAGCATTTTTTGACGTTGTTGCATAACGTAACTAATATATGTGATTATAATAGATACAAATGAATTTCTCAACAGGTACAACTGTGGAATGCACAATATACTAGATTTTTTTAAACATGCATTTTATAATATGAAAATAAAATTAATTAACTGTCACATTTTATATACATAATTTTCTAAAATTAAATTACAGATCATCGATGATTCGATTTTTCGAGAAAGCTGTATATTTCAGTGTACAAAGTGTTTGGATCTTCTCTTTTTCATGGCATTCATTTTGGCTCATTTTAGACAGATAAGTAGAATCCGCTTCATTAATTCATCTTATTAAATAAAGTTTTACATCATTCATTGTATAACCTTCTTGAAGTTTCATCGTAAAACATACAACATAAAAAGTGTGTTAAACTTGTATATTTCATAAGTTAAGCACATTTTCTTTCTTTTTCTTACGAAAACGAGCTGAAACTTTTCATTTGTGAGACACACAAAAATAAATAATTAAAACAAGCCACTAAATACCGGAACACACTGGGTACCTATTAATAAAAAATAATAGCTTCACCCATAGCAAAAAATACAGGTGATTTTTACACTTTCTTTTGTTTTAATGCCGATTTCATGCATAAACCGTCTATATCCATTCCTGCAAGTGTTTGAATGATTCGTTGAGATGTCGTCTTTGCCTGTCGAACGTGCTGTTGCCAGTTCCTGTGGAAATAGAAAGGATAAAAGGGAATATAGATCAAAAAGAACTTACAACTTTTCTTAAATTTTATTCATCCTTCACCATCTCCTTTATTTCCACTTTTTCTATATAAAGTATATTACTTGTATAGACACAGAGGCCCGGTAAAAGAGTAGCCCAAGAGTTGGCGGTGGGTGGTGATGACTAGCTGCCTTTCCTCTACACTTTAGCTTACACTGCTAAATTAGGGACGGCTAGCGCAGATAGCCCTCGTGTAGCTTTGCGCGAAATTAAAAAAGAAACAAACAATAGACAAAGAACTTGTGAGCAGCTCTTTGGATGAGACATTTACTTGTGAGAAGGACTACCAGCTGTTCTATTGTTTCAGTTATAGAAAGATATTGCTATTAAAAGACCTCATTTCGAATAGTTTTCTCAAGAATCAGTCAGCTGAAGCTCAGCAGGTGTAACTCCAATTATATTTAGTTGCTTTAACATATACAGAAATCAGCAGGTGCAAATATGTGCAAGTTTCTAGTTTATGGAAGCAAAAGAAGATTTAGCCAACAAATAAATAATATTTTGAATGCTAAAATTTTCATGAATGTGTTCGTAGTAGGAAAACTTGTTGTTGTTTTCTGAAGTTAGGTAATGTCTATGGTAATGGAATTGCTTAAATAATTCTAACAGTCTATTTAGATTTTAAAAAAGGAACAAAAAAGAAAACACAAATAAAATATGATGGTATTAACAAATAAAATTCCGAAAAATCGGCGTCTATCATTTTTCTAAAAAATTAAAACAATATCCCGAATTTATAAAATCTCAAGAGTTTTATAAACCATATTAATAGAACTCCTAAAATAGTCTTAGATTTTACATAAAAAACGTAGAATAAGACGGGAATGAAATGAAAATGTCATAGATATTGTATTTATGTTAGTCACATGTACCTTTTCATTACAAAAATAAACCTTATCCATAGAACTTCTTTCACTAATTAACTAGGTGTGGCCTAGTGGTTCGAGCCATGACGTTGATGAACATGATATGTACAATCACCTGTTTTCGAATTATAAAAGTGACAGTCAATCCCGTTATATGTCCAAAGAGTCCTTATGGCGGTGTGGTTGCTTACTGAGTGTCTTCTCTTTAGTCAGTTGCTTAAAACTAAGAATGACTACGCCTGAAACCAAGAGTCTCTGACTCAGCTTTTTAGCTCATTGCATAAAGTTCCATTCAGGTTAAAAATTCTAATCCCAATTTGTCAGTACCAAAAGACTCTTTAGTTTAAGAGTTATTATTTAGTTTATGTAGTGACTTAATATTTAATGTTTATTTAATTTTCACAACAAGAGTGTTAAAAGCTCATTATTTTGAAATTGATAGTTATGACAACTTTCGTTACGTAACTTTGTACGAATCCTACGTTGTGTATGGAGTTTAATTGTTGTACTAGGCTTTTGTAATATTGTTGACGTCGTCTTATTCAAAGCTTCAAAGTTTTTTCGTTATTTGAATATTGTTGTCACTAGAGGGCTAGATATTTCTAGAATTTTCTGTCGCATGTTATAAATACGTACAGATACAGAATGCAAGTAAGAAGTTAAAGTAAGTTAGCAAAAGTGAAGATAGATCTGGACTGCGTGATTGTGAGTTTAGCCATAAAGAGCATGTAGTGGTGATTTTTAAAGTGAAATTATCACAGATTGCATTGCAATAACAGAGTAGAAAATAATAATTCGTTTTGTCATTTGTGTCTGAAGTAATTGAACCAGTTTATGTGGACTTTGACGAAGAAGAGACAGTTATTTAAAGCTGTAGCAATCACCAGTGTAATGAACATTTGTATATAGATTTGACTTTTTTAATATATTATTTTAAAACAATTAATTGTGTGTACTGTTTTTTTATTGTTGAAATTTATCGCCAATAAGTCACAGACACCTACCGTAAAGAATCCGGCTCATACATAAAAACTGACAAATAGTTAATGTAGCCAGTAATTTTCAGTGATCACAGGTTATCATTAAAAGCCCAGAAATAATCTCCTATATATTGTAACTCTGCTTTCAAACAATTATAATGATAATTAATCAACTTACAAAATAAAATATTCGGTGTAATCATTTTTCTAATGCAAATTGGGAACAAAATCCTTTCATTTTTTTTGCTTTCTAATCCTTCTGGATGAAAAGATAATAACTAAACAATCATAATACAATGAGGGAATTTAAGAAAATTTAAGGAAAACCATTTTTCACTGTTTTTCCAGTTAGAAACTATATACTTATAAGGAAAATCTGTAAGTCTATAATACAAAAAATGTTTCATAACCTTGAGCTTTGAGATACAGTTCACAGAAGTTTCAGGTTTACTCTGAGACATAAGCCCCAGTGGCACAGCGGTATGCCTGTGGACTTATACTGCTAGAAACCGGGTTTCGATACCCCTGGTGGGCAGAGCACAGATAACCCTTTGTGTAGCTTTGCCCTTAGTAATAAACAATTGAGAAATAACGAATTTTGTCCTTTTTGATCTCAGGCCCAAATCCAAAAACACAAACGGCTTTAAAAAAGATTCCTAATGATCTTGAGCTATTGTCCATATTTTAGGTATTTTATACTTTATTCTGCTGTGTCCTGGTGAATATAAAAGTTCACTTAAATTGGTCCAGTAACTTTCACGTGTGGATGGTAAATAACAATCATCCACATGTGTTCTTGGATGATGTATGGTGGACAATGTTTTACATAACGACCTATAAATGTGCCAGCGACTGGACTAGACAGAGGAAACATTGTCAGGTTCTAGGTTAACATTTTAACTGGTGCACACGCCCAAACTATGATGAAGAGCTCTCTGAAATCTTGTTACAGGAGAATCTCATGGCGAGTAACTCAACCACCTGAAAATCTTAACTTCTGAAGCAAACAATATGTCACATTTACTCTTCTTGTCTTTTTCGTTCACGAATAAATATTGAATTATATAAGAATTTTGCTCTAAGATAGTTTTATGCTTGTTCTTCAAGTAAAACAAAACAGTGAAAAACCGTTAACAAAAAATATGCATCTTTGTTACAAAAGAGCTTACGATATTCACGAAAAAGGATATATGAAAGAAGACTATTGTTCTGTTCAAACTAATTATTGATATATTGTTTTAAAATCATGTGTCAATTGTTCCTAGAATATTATAGTTCATAGTACAAAAGGTGTTATTCAACGAAGATAACTAATAACAAAACCAAATGCATGATAATTACAGTACAGTAACTACAGACAAACATTACGTGTATCATATCTGTTATAGAGTTTAGTTACTCAGGAAATAACAACTTGTTTCTGAAAACTCTTGCCACACAAAGAAAGAAATCAGTTGTGTTGACTAAACTTGGAACACGTTAACCTACGATGCAATTGTTATTTAAAACACAAGCAGCGATGTTGTCATTAGTCGAATAAATGCATGCTTATAAAATTACTTCCTGTGACTTTCGTATTTTAAATCCATTTATGGAAAGCATGTATAACTGAAATTTTATTCATATAAAGGCAACCTTGCCTAATTATTGGATACTTGCATGAGTCATATCATTTTAAAAATAGAGAATTTGAAACTGTTTTTCATCCAATCTAAATATGTATACTGTATTAGTTTATTAACTATACCTTCCTGTGAACTAGCAGATTTATGATAATTTACACATTATATACGTTTCAGAAATTATGGTTTTTGTTCTCTTCCATGAAAGCTGTCGAGACTTCAATTGATTTTTTCTGCTTTACTCATCATTAAGCTATTCCCAGAGAAGGCTTATAAAAATGTCGTACTTCAGCACTTATAAAACATAATTTTCATTTGATTTGAGAAAATCTCCCGGACTTTAGTGTTTACTTGATACTTGAAAATGACGTCGTAAGCCGAAGAAATTGATTTACATATGATCAAGGGTTAATGGCTATACAAATTTACCATAAACGTGGCTACGGGGGAATGTAGTGTGTAAACACTTACGAATAAAGGGAGAGAACAAGACGTATGAGGATTACCTCGTCAATTTTACTAGGTCTAACTTCCGACAGAAACTGATTGCTTATCATAACATACTCGACTCTCAAAGGTATAATGTTTCTTGTGAGAATTGTCAAATGTCAAGAGAGAGTCAGCTGAAATCTTACACTGTACCCCAAGGAACAATTACTCAAAAAGTGAGACGTTTTCAAACTTCCTTCAATTTCAAAGCCACAATAAAGCCGTCAAAGTAAGTAAATAACCTTAAAACATGGTATTCAGAAACATGACAATTTGATCATTCTAGCTTGACTGGAAGTGTTTTCGATACTCAGCTTAAGGTATCAATACTAGGATTAGCAATTAGTAACACAAACAGTCGCCTGTAAGGCGGCGTTCCTGCTAATTTGAGGAAATAAAAGAACCTGAATATTCATATTATAATATATATGTACTTCAATTCTTATTTTCACAGTGCTAAACGTAGGAGAAAAAAACATGAGAACTTATAATTCTAAAATTCAGGCTCAGTGCTTGTATGTGGCACAATGCAGATGACCAATTACTCATGTCTTCGCTTACAAACAAATAAAATAGAGCATAAAAATAAGAAAATTAATCTATTAGAGTATTTAGAAAACAAGAAACTGCGCTTTAGTGATCGCAGTTATTCCTCAACGTTTTATGTGACATTTCACATAAAGTATTCTCACTTTATCTGTTAGCAAAAGTGTCATTATTGTCAATTACACTGTACTGTTAAAAGCATTACGATAGGACATACGAGATAGTGATAGGCTAGTAGTCACAGGATTATCATCTGATTCTCATATCGTTCTGCTGCGTTTGGGTTATATAATGCTAGCAGCTAACATATGCAACAAGGTGGATTCAAGATGGTACGCGGAAAGGAACAGCATTGGTTGTATAACTATTCAAGAAATTTCAGTTTGCAAAGTTACACCTAACGTCACTATCGTAATATACTGAAGACATATAAATGGACCATGCACATTTTGAAACGTGTTAAGAAATATATATCTATATATACCATTAAAGTCATCTTCAGGTACTTTAATGTGTACGTCATTACATTCTTCTGTGTGCATAAAGTTCCACTGTGCCACATTTCACGGACAGCCTGCAGCCCATAATCCGCTCATTACAGTTGCAAATGCAAGTTATCGGCTTTCGCGGTGTTTTAAGTATCGACATTGCATAGAATAATATTATAAAACTTATGTACAGAATGAAGTTGCTTTACTAACAGTTTACATAAAATGAAAGGAACGGGATACAGTGTCAACAAGGATCTCTGTTTGAACGTGGCCATGTCATCACAAATGTCTTGGATGTTTGGTGTACTATCAAGGCAGTATCTGTTTTGGCTGATCTGAACATGGTCCACTATTAATAGTTATTAAAGCCATGAATACCCTGTCGCACTGTGACATTCTGGGCAATGCTGTACTGCCCTAAGTATTTGTTTGGTATGTTATGAGGAAGGATCGTATAATGTTAGAATAATAGTGCATCATTCTACAGTTCATGGTTTGACTAGTTGTAGTCTGAATTCATGGTTATTGCCTGAATCAAGTTTGAACTGCATATAGAAGTTTGGAACTCTACCTAAGAACAGATAAACCAGATGCAAAAATATTATTACGCTTAGAGCTGCTTTATTAGAGATGTGGCAGTCCATTCAAACAGATATTTCAAGTAAGTTTGGTAAGAAGATCAAAGCTGTGATTAATGCCAAAACTAGGCACACTTCCTGTTTCTTAAGTTATTCTGTCCAAAACTTTGACAATAGAGTACCGGAAGTACAGAGTAAGTGTCGAGTGAACATCTGCTTACCAAATTGCAAAGTTCAAATAGAAATAATAATCCTAAATAAATTTCAAAACTTTCTTACTCAAATAATATTTTATCATCTTCTAACACTTACCTAGTGTAATTCGCATAGAAAATTATTTAAATGTTCAAACTTACATTTAAGCACAGATCCGAGGATTCTTTTCTGTAAACAACTCATTCATCGAATTTTTCTGCACATCCAAATGCATAAGTATATATTTGCTAAAAACTAACATCCCTTAAAAATATGAATCTCAAGGTTTTGTTTCCCTTATTTAATTAGGTCCGGCATGACCAATTGGTTAATGCGCTCGACTCGCAATCTGAGGATCGCGGGTTCGAATACCCGTCACACTAAACATGCTCGCCTTTTCAACCGTGTGGGCGATATTATGTTACGGTCAATCCCACTATTCGTTGGTAAAAGAGTAGCCCAAAAGTTGGCGGTAGGTAGTGATGCCTATGATTACTATGGAGACTGGATTACAGTATTCCAATCTATAATGTATGGAGACTTAGCTACTAACTGTCA
>NW_013665672.1:715753-765855 GCF_000517525.1 Limulus polyphemus | reverse complement strand
TTGGAAGAAAGCACCCCTTTTAATAATCTACAAACAGATTTAGTTTGTTGTTTTTTAAAATTTCGAAAGCAAAACGCATATCAACAAATTTACTTCAACATTAGCTTCTCAATACTAAAGCTTCTGGCCTTGTTTTGTTTTGTTTCCCTTATTTAATTAGGCCCGGCATGACCAATTGGTTAATGCGCTCGACTCGCAATCTGAGGATCGCGGGTTCGAATACCCGTCACACTAAACATGCTCGCCTTCTCAACCGTGTGGGCGATATTATGTTACGGTCAATCCCACTATTCGTTGGTAAAAGAGTAGCCCAAAGGTTGACGATAGGTAGTGATGCCTTCCCTCTAGTCTTACACTGGTAAATTAGGGACGGCTAGCGCAGATAGCCCTCGTGTAGCTTTGCGCGAAATTCAAAACAAACATACAAACTCTTATTTAATTAGTACTACTTCTGCCCCCCCCCCCCATTTATGACCTTAAATCACATCATGTGAACAGCTACTATGAAGCTAAGCTTTTAAAATAAATACAGAAAACATTTGTATGTCATTGCACGGGACATATTATAAATAATTTTCGTAAACAAAAAGTGAATGAAGTGAGGTGAGAAGCAATTTATGGTTTCATGGAAAAATGACAAGACTTAGCTCCTGCCAAAAAAAGAACAATGGAATCTAATAGGAAGTTTAGAAGAATTAAGAATACACCACATGTCAGGGAAATATTAGATAGATTCTTTTCACTTCTGAAAAACGTTTGTCTCAAACTATACTTTTTGAAAGTTACAGAAATTATATTGTTTGAAAAGACATCATGTAAGCCTAATTGGCTCAAGAGAGTACAGTAGGCGACGCAAAATATTCGAACGACACAAATGTGACTAAAATCATTATTAATTGAATATTATTGTTACTTTTATCGTATTCAAACAACAGACTTATAATTTATTGAAAAGAAAGTACAGTGATTAGATATAAATTGATTTCCACCAAAAATATTGTTAACCTAGTGTGACCTGACGCCATTTTCAAAGATCAGGCTCTAGGTCACCAAATAAAATTTTGCCAGTTACTACACTGTTTGTTTACAATTTGTTGCTCGAAGTGGTGACTAATTCAATCGGCAAAATAATGTATAGAAATTAATATGTTCATGAAAAATCAATCAAGTTGGAAATGATTAGGTATATGAAATGAAACTCTCTGACGAATATTTAACAAATTAATTTATAAAGTGAATGGAAGTATTTCACAATACGACTTTGGAAATTTTACAATATAAAAAATATTTTCAAAAGTGCATAACATTATACGATTTCATAAACTGAATCTGTGTACTGTCTAGTAAGTTTCTTCCACGTTTCGTGCATTTTCTTTAAGTACTTCTATTGTCAAAAATTGTCAGTGACTTCTCTCCTGTGTTCTTAGATAAGCTAGGGTATGGAAAAAGCTATTGTGAGTATGAAAATTACGAGCACATATCAGCAACAGGAAGTCTATTGTAATAAATGATTTAATGCAAAGTGTTTTTTCCTGCACATCTTTTATTTTTGAATAATTATAATGAAGTTTAAATAATTGAGTCTGCTAAGCTAAAGAGTAAGTTTACTTTTAAGCAGGAAATACTGTAAGGTTTTTTTGTTTATTCTATTTGTTTTTTGTTGTTGGTATTTATTAAACAATGTGTCTATCAAAGTTAGTATTATTTGGTATTTCAGCTAGATCAGCACCTTATGACACGTAGTAAACGGTCAAGTTATATACTCCTAAAATTTAGCCGTAACCAGCCTTAATTAATAAATTATTACCAGTGCGAGGACAATCGCTCAACATCACGCGCCGTCTATAATTCAGCTACCGAATAGCGAGATTTATTATCTTATTTCTAGCATTATCACATCTAAAAGTGGGGATCATGTTTAGCGGCTGGAGCCTTGCACTTTCTGATCAGCAAACCGCCACACCCGACCTCTGTCGAAGGAATATCGTTCGAAAATGGATTTGTTCCATGTAAAAAAATATGGAAAGTTCGCGGTAACCTATATTTTTAACCTTTCCCTCAAACGTGTAACTCTCAACTGTAAAAATAAAAATATGAAAAATATAAATTATATTTCAAGATAATGTGGACTAATTTCAAATACAACAGTTCAGAAGAGTTGTAGAGCAACACATACATGTTTATCTTAATAGGTTCTCTCGATTTGTAAACAGCTAATCTACGATTTAAACAAGAGGCTTATTTATAACTTATAGTTTTTGAATATAGAATAAAAACTAAAAACATGGAAGAAAAATAACAAACACTATTCGTAAAATGTTTACAAGAAGTCAACCAATAATAATTTCAGGCCCCCCAGTGGCACAGTAGTATGTCTGTGGAATTACAACGCTAGAATCCGGATTTCGATACCAGTGGTGGGCAGAGCACATATAGCCCATTGTATAACTTTGTGCTTAATTACAAACAAATAAATAATTTCAGCGCGACTAACTCTGTGATTCTAGGTCCTGCATTGTTCTTAAGCATCCAACCAAGTCCTTTATAATTACAGGATTAAAAATTGTTTTAGGGCACAAAGGCTTTCATCGCTCTAATTACGCTTTCAGACTTTGTAATAGCATCAGCTTGTAATCTAATTTATTATCGCCTTTGTCAGATGTCCAAACGTTTGAGAGATCTGGTCAAAAGTTCAATTTTATCATTGCCCAGATAAAGGTATACAGTTGCACTATTCAATAAAAGTATCTACAAGCTACAGAAATGTGCCATGATTTGTCTCCAGAAGTTAGATAGTTGAAATTGGTCCTAAAACTAGACTGTATGAGGAAATAAGTGGATAACATACATCTTTCTGTTTTCTAATTACCATGGATGCAGGAACATCCAATACTATTTAGAAAATGAGCAAATCAAACATAACAAGAAGAATTCATTCAGAATACACTACAGAACAAAAATACGCCTTACTTGTGAACAATTAAGCATTCCAGGATTATAGCAGTACAAGGTTCACTCATTAATTGTGATTCTCAGTGAACCGAAGATATCATAGTAACAAAGTAATGACGCAAGGTTATGTCATTGTTGAAATATTTGAATTTCTGTCGGTTATCTAACTGGCAATTTCAAATACTTTTCTCGAATAAGTTAAATAAATATTAGGTAAGTAATAAATTCTATACATTAAACACCAAAAAGTATTATAACACTTGTATTTTATGACACATATAAATGCTCTTATGTAGAATATATTTAGTAATTCTCAGGTACATGTTCGTTTTTGAGAATAACAATTTATACTCTCTTAGAAAACAAAAATATTCTTTCAAATTATCATCTGAAAACGTCGATAACAATCACACTTAATAAAATGTAAAACAGTAATTTTAACGATTTGAGTAATACTTTGGCAAAGTCTCAAATGAATTCCTGGTATAAATTTCGATTGAACACTTTACTTGATGAAAACATTTTGCCTTTTCAGTAATATTATTCTCTTGTTGAGAAAGGCTCTCTTTGATCTTTGGCGCGCACAAAAAGTTGGGTTTATGAAATATTACATAAGAGAGAGAGAGATGCACGTGTATCGTAATCCTTTAAAAGTTATAAAACATTTGTGACAGAAAACAACTAAAAGTACTATTTTATTTACTATTTAAGAACTCAGCCGACAGCACCGTCAATACACCTATTATTTCGTCGTTTACGTCTCGTCAAAATAACAATAAGTTATGGTCTTCAAATATCTAAGAGGGACATTTCTTCTTAGAAATGTATGTAAGTGCATGTCTTTAAGTTTCCAAAAGATGTATTAATAACCATCTATAACACAGATTTCAAATTACTTACTTTCAGCAGTGTGTTCATTTCTTAGCAAATATTTTACCAGTGATACAGACTGTCCTTATTCCACTTCACATCATAACTAAACGGTAAGTATAGTACTTTGATAACCGACAGTCTTTTAATTTAAGTTTATTCATCTCACTCATAAGGGTTTCAGGAACAGCGAAAACATCATACTCTTACAGAGACACTATGTGTAAAAGGTGCATACTTCAACACTGTTTGGTGTGAATAACTAATTTCACTAATAATTGGATATTAAATGTTCGTGATTAACAAACGGCTACAAAAAAAAAACATTTCTAATTTTGTATTACTCTACGTTTCACGAATGAAAAAGTTGCACTCACTACAGTAAATAAAATAAGGTATAAGAGCAAATGTACCGCACTAGTATTCTATCAGTGAAGAATCCAGAGTGTGTAAGATTACGTCAAACGTCTATTAGCATACCAACATAAAATAATCACACACGGCTTTAGGGTTCAAAGGCTCCCTCATAATTTACAGACACCCTAATGTACTGATAAATTTCATCCATTATTCCCAATTATAGTTATTTCCATAACTGTTAAAAGGAGGGTCCTTACCTACAAAAACACCGTTAGGACATCTACCCGTGGTACTTGAGCACGCTTCCCATGTTTAATCCCGCTAGGGTGTGAATGGAGGCACGAATACAGTTTCAAAATATCGTCCCAGGGTCCTAAGGGGGACCAGAAACACAAAATACGATACTAGATTCGAATTCAGTAACCCTGCAAATCTTTTTTAGACTTGCATCATGCTTGAGTGACGCTCCGGGGGTGGTTTAGCTCCCCCCCCCGTGGTATTCCATGGTAAGAAAACTACGCCATAAGGGCACACCTCCCCCCCCCCAAACAACCCGAATTTGCTGCTATGTTTGATTCTGCTAGCTCCGAAACAATCACTAGAATTCGCAGACAACAAGCTCACAAACACACGTGAATTAAAATAGGATTGATTGAAATATCTCTCTCTCTCTATATATATATATATATATTTCTAAACAATAAAATAAACCAATATCATCATTTGAAAGCTTCATTTTAAAACATTAGTTGTTTTTTAATGTGTATGGAATAGTAGTTTATACTGTCTTTTAACACGAGTACTCGTCTATTTCTAGCAATCGAGCGACAACGTTTAATAATGTATAGTGGCAATGTAACGTACCCCACTAAGTAATCGATAAATAGGTTTAAAAACCTGATATGGATGTGTTTTAGTAATATGTATGCATACAATCAGTGCCAAAAGAACTGTCCTCACCTGCCTCCTGCTTGTCCTCGTTTACTTGAATAAAGGAATACTATTGAATGAAATCAGCTGACTCAGATTTATAGAATATTAAACACTACGGAAGAATGCAATGTTTTCTTTCCGATTTAACTGAATGAATGTCATTCACAGTTAGAAAAGGTTTTTTACAATGAATTGTCTTTAAATTATTAACATTACATTTATCATCTTATTCACTATATGTTATAAACGACTTCGCTTCATTAATGAGTAAGCTGTCATTCTTGGCAACTGTTTGTCATTCCTGTGCACTCTATAATTCACGTTCTTACCTTTTTTACTGTTCTTAACACCAAATACTTATACACCATTTAGATAACATGCGTAACAAATACGATCGTGAGAAGTATATTGAAATGGACGGCAACTGCCTGTTGTAAAAAACACAAGTGCAGCGGATGGCGTTTCCACAGTCTTCCATCTGTCGTCTTCTACAGTTATGTTTTTTGCAACAGGCAGTTACCATCCATTTCAGTATACTCATTATGAAAATCATTTTCCTTACACCAGGAGTGTAAAAGTTACATGATGGTAAAGGTAAGCCAAACCAAAATGGTTTCTAAACTGTAATTACGTTCTCTACTGTCACAGAAAAACAAAAGCAGCGAGTGCTAATTTATCACTATGATTACTATGGAGACTGGATTACAGTATTCCAATCTATAATGTATGGAGACTTAGCTACTAACTGTCAGTGTCCAGCTTCGATAAGATAGTTGCTCTAGTATATTTAAATTCAACTTCAGATTTCACAACAAAGTCAACTCCCACTGTTGATTTACCCTCAAGATGTATACGTTACAAAGTATACTTCCGTAATACATCAAGGAAACTAAAGTAACTTAACTCAAAAGTTACATCTAGAATTAGTTTTAAAAGGATGAAATAATATATAACTACTTTGTATTGTTTATTAAAGCTCATAACGCGTTCATTTTCTTATTAATTTCTAATTTTGATAACAAGTTTTAAATGGTGAATGTTAATTGAACAGCGTTACACGTTTGCCAATTCCTTTAGATTTCACCTTCAACAGAGCGAGTTCCCGACACAAAGTGAAAATATAAAATCTCAAAATTGTGTGTCTTGAGATAGGATGGTTTAAGGTTGGGTTCAAAAGACAACTAATAGGATCAGCCAGTAAAACTGTAGATTTATTAATAGATCATTAACAGGACGTATCTCAATCTATTAATTTCCACCTATTTTGGCTACTGTATGAGAGGTAACCATCAAAATATGGACATTGCCTGCATGCACCAATAGCTTTCAGCACGCCCCTCACAGGTGGTTAACAGCTACACATATTCCCTTGCACAATATCAGAACTTAAATTAAAATAGTGACTGCTTTTAGTTTCTCTGTTTGAAGAAAGCACCCCTTTTAATAATCTACAAACAGATTTAGTTTGTTGTTTTTTAAAATTTCGAAAGCAAAACGCATATCAACAAATTTACTTCAACATTAGCTTCTCAATACTAAAGCTTCTGGCCTTGTCAGTAAAGTGATGTCTATGCAACTGCGTAGAACACGATTTATAATTGAATTGAAGTAACGTATACCTACAACAAAAGCTGAACAATTTCGCTATGCCAAGGATTGTGAAATGAAATATAACTATTTTTCATTGCCTATTAAAGCTCATAAGTTTTTATTATTGTTAATACATGGAAATTGTTCTATTATTTTCTTTTTTTATAACTTTTGTTTTCAAAAATGATAAAAATATTTCAACTTCTGTTAGCTTTAAAATTAAACTCTCCAATTATGGCTAATGGATATTTTACTTGAAATCCAAAAGTGATGAAAATCTTTCATTAGCCTGAGGAAAGAAATAAAGAATTTATGCAAAAGCAATAAGTACTAAATGTACTTCCGCAGGGTCTCCGTTAGTGTTCTGTTTCAAGAGTAAATAAAACCAAAATTAAGAATAACAAGTATTTTTATTCTTGCTTTTGAAGTTCATATGTCATGTTGTGTTGTAGCCTACAGAGTGCATACTTCTTCTCGAGATTCATGGCATGCGCATGATTTGCCGACGTCCCGACAGTACAAATTGCACCGTTAAGTGTCCCTTAAGTGACGTCATTTTAGTGTCTATTGACAGACAACACACTACTGTATAGTGTGCGAGTGATTAAAACAGGTGATCGATCCCTCCAGATGGTCTTCGGCCCCCTTTCGGGGAAACTATATGTTACTCAACACATACCAATTGCAACTTGTATGTTAACCTGCAGGTTTCGTTCCATCAACCAAGAATGTGCAACTCTTTTAATAGCATTTCGATTGCTTTTTATTCTATTGTGTATAGTTTTTATGTCAATATACGTGTGGTTAGAAACAATCTAAATAAAAGTATAATTCATAACATATTTATTGAGATTGATATTTAAAATAGTAGGCCTCCATCCATCCGCTGAGAGTTCATAACGCTAAAATTAGAGTTTGTATATCCCGAGATAACCAGAGCACTGATAGCCCATTGTGTAATTTTGTACTTAACAACAAAAATGTAATAGTACTTTTATTACACGTGTGCAGTATGGAAATGAATGAGCTGTATACTAAATCGTTTGTGAATATCAAACGACGTTGCTAGAAATATTCAAATGATAATCAAGTTATGTATGTTTTAGATAAGATATGACACAAATATTGTTTTTTATGTATGTTTTAGATAAGATATGACACAAATATTGTTTTTACTTTATGTCAATGATACCCGTGATATTATTTGTATACCTAATCCACTGTTAGATTATTGGCCATGTGATTTGACACGTAAATTTCACTGTATATAAATTGAAGGAAACAACAAGTATGTTCTGTGTTACCAATTTGAACAAAAACAGTGTGTTTAAGAAGATCCAGGTGTATCATGAAGCATACCAAGATCCCAACAAAGATCTTTGGATATTTCCATAATGTTGAGGGAAATAGTCTTAGTTAAAAACAACGAGTCAGTTCAGAATTGTTAACAGGATGTGTACTTGCTTTCATACC
Source organism: Limulus polyphemus (assembly GCF_000517525.1). NCBI lineage: Eukaryota > Metazoa > Arthropoda > Merostomata > Xiphosura > Limulidae > Limulus > Limulus polyphemus. The sequence continues at coordinate 757,677 of NW_013665672.1, read as the reverse complement.
ACGATTATATTTGGTCGAAATCTGGACAGGGAAGACCATTATCAATAACCCTAAAAGATGACATCGGTGAAACAATACGGACACGAAGCAATCATTAGCTTCATAGATCATTCTGATAGGCACACTGTTTGATGATATTTTGTACTACAACATAGAGATGCAATATTACAACCATTAATGTTGCCCTATTTCTCGAACAATTGGAAAAACGTTTTTTATTTTGGTAGATTATATTATGCATCTACAGCTGTTTAGCATCTTCCGGGAAGAATAGTATATCAAATTAATAAACTGGTTGTAATGTATCAGAGGCTCTAGGAATATGTTTGACAGTGCGTGATATCACCCCGACAGCTCATTGATTCATGATATTTAACTTAACATTCAAATCCTATCAAGATGGTATAGTGCTAATAGTACACAGTTGACTTTTCCTCTCCTTCTTGCTGTCCCAGCACTGAGTTTTTTAAATTTTTTATCTACAAGGATTGTTTTTAACAATAGTAAGTTCAATAAACTTCAATTAACTTACAAGTGTTACCTATTGATGTTATTGTTCAAGTCAGGAAGTTAGAAATTGGAGAAGTCAGTGACTCCGAACAGGCTAATAAACTGCTGAATTAGATATGTTTGAGGGAGTGAAAGTTCTAAATACATTATCCTCAGTATGATATTGAATGTAGAAGAGTAGTCTTGGATATTTTTCCTAAACTTACTACAGGAAAACTGAAGCAGGGACTCACCTATATGGACAGCAAATCCTCCCAGTTAAATATATAATCCAAAAGGAAGATTTTATGTTAGTGAATACTTGGAATGTAATCCTTAATTATGAAGAAACTACTGTCTCCTTCACCTTGGAGATTAGACCTTGGTCGGGTCTATACAGTGCTAAAAGTGTCAATGGTGTAGAAACATTGTTCTAAACTAACGAAATACTGTAAAGTGTTTGGTCACAAAACTTTTACGCTACTTCTCTGTCAAATAATTTACCTGGCAGACTTTTCCCTCTTGAGTCCGTTCCTCATAATGGTTATGTGGGAAGGGCCTTCTGATGGTAATGAAGGGGAATGTTCATCCCTCCACGTCAGTCTCTCTCTTAAGACTGGTAATATTTCGACCATAGCTATAGTTCACTAAGACTTTATGTCGAGTCACATACTTTCTACTAAATTTCTTTCTCCTTGGGCTAGATGATGTCAGGATCGGCTACAAACTGTTCATTCTTGTTCTGTTGGATACCGTTCAACTTATTTTATTATCTATTTAAGCTGATAAAGATTTTGTTCCCATTACTAATTGTCTTCCCTGTGTTTTGATTCCCTACTCATTAGGTTAAAGCTTTGCACCTGACAAATAATATACTCATTTTCTTTGCAGAGTTACTTGCTATAAACTTTTCCCTGCATTGCGTTGTTTCTGCGTGTGATTTTATTTCTGTTAACATGTTCCTCGATTCCTTACACAGCCTCCTGGTGTTATCTTCTTCCCGTTGACGCCCTCATCCAGCTCAACTTAAAATGTTACCCTGTGAACTACCAAGTGTGGTTTATATGAGTGTCAGGACATGTAAGGCTTTCAGAGAATGAGTGTGTTTATTGCCTCGCTAGCAATGTTCGACGTATTGTTCATGGAGGCTCTTTCAGAGAATGAGTGTGTTTATTGCCTCGCTAGCAATGTTCGACGTATTGTTCATGGAGGCTCTTTCAGGGAATGAGTGTGTTTATTGCCTCGCTAGCAATGTTCGACGTATTGTTCATTGTTGTGGAAAATATCCATTCTTCTACTCAATATTAAATAGCGTTGTAGTACTACATTTTTTGAAAGACATCTTTTCTCTAATACATCTTTAACCAACTGTAGTAATCATTGTTCGTTTAATATCTTGATCTTCTAACTAATGAACTTGTTACTGACTACCTGAAATTTTAAAATGAAGTGAATATATTTTAAATTGTTTTATTGATCTTCCTTTCCCTGAAAGTACTCTGAACTGGAACTTTCAGAATTTCATTGTGAATGAGACAGAAGTCTTTACAAACGTCATCTCACCAACAAGAAAGAACATGTACGTGCTCTTCACAGTATAACGTTCTTAGTTGTTTGGTAAATTTTAATGTTCATTTTCTGTGGTGAATTTGAGGCTAACTTTTATTAGTTTATCATTTATTTAATAGTAGCAGTTTTGACATATTAGTTTTATTATAGTGTTCATATAGGTATGTGGCCAATATGTAGATTAAAATGTCAACTTTAGGCGTTTTACTTATCACTTGCTTTAATGTCATTTTTTTTTCTAATGTCTGTTTTATCTACAGCAATTATATTTTCAAACATGGCTGCAGCTAATGTATAGTAGTTTTAGCCATTGTGGGCTGAATCACCCATATTTGGTCATAATTTATTTTTTATTCATGTTAAACTTGCGAATATAGGTTAAATATGATACTACCGCTGTGTGTATCCAATTTCTGCAATATCTTTATCTATCACTATGATGCATTTCACTTTTCCTACAATGAAGTATACTCCTAGTTTTAATTTTTTGTGTTATATTTGCTTTTGGCATTGTATTAAAATATCGTCAAGTTGTTTGTAAGAAGTTGCTGATTTTTACCCTGTCTTAAATGAACATATTTAAATCTTTTAGGCCTATGTAGAATGAACCATTAAAATATTCAGCTAATTTCCAAAACAAGTAACTATAATAGACACACTATACCAGATTTCATCTCAACTTTTTTGTGTAATCTAACTTGGCTTTTAGAAAATCTCAACTTTTTTTTTTAAACGTATGTAAGACAAATACCTCAATACGGTTTCTAGTGGTCGACCAATAGAATGAAAGGAAACAGTATTCGAGAGCAAACAAGAACGTTTCTTTAAAGACACTCACCCATTAGTGTACCCTTCTGAGCAAAGAGTTTTACATCTCGGTTTGATTCTCAGTAGAATGTAATATTTCTTGATCTCTTTCAGTGAAGTGAGGTCGAAGGAGCAAAATAAATATAAGTTGTCGAAATCTTCGTTAGTGAATCTGCTTACCTTGTCAACTTCATGCTCTGTTGTAACTCAAGAAGAATTTGTTTTGAATATGCAGTTGGAAGTATAATTAAATTGTTTGTTTGTTTTGAATTTCGCGCAAAGCTACACGAGTGCTATCTGTGCTAGCCGTCCGTAACTTAGCAGTGTAAGACTAGAGGGAAGGCAGCTAATCATCACCACCCACTGCCAACTCTTGGGCTACTTTTCTATCAACGAATAGTGGGATTGACCGAAAACATTATAACGCCCCCACGGCTGAAAGGGGTGAGCATATTTGGTGGGATGGGTCTAATTAGAATAAAACCCATGGCATAAAGAGAACTTATTATTATGACACTACATAATGATATAAATAATTTATTGTATTGCTTAAATATATCACACATTCAGTGTTAAAAAACGTTTTTAAATTTATTTCGGAAAATAAAGAACACTGATAGCAATTTATTAAATGTATAAATGTATTTTAAAGTAATATCATCTGCAACCTTCAGTACAAAATATAACATCAGCAACGTCTGTGTTGTTTGTTTGTTTGTTTTTGAATTTCGCGCAAAGCTACACGAGGTCTATCTGCGCTAGCCGTCCCTAATTTAGCAGTGTAAGACTAGAGGGAAGGCAGCTAGTCATCACCACCCACCACCAACTCTTGGACTACTCTTTTACCAACGAATAGTGGGATTGACCGTCACATTATAACGCCCCCACGGCTGAAAGGGCGAGCATGTTTGGTGTGACGGGGATTCGAACACGCGACCTTCAGATTGCGAATCGAGTGCCCTAACTACCTGGCCATGCCGGGCCGTATCTGTGTTGAAATATGATATAATAACGTAATGTATATTAATTATTTTTCATACATAATTTATTATTTAATTTGTTTAAGTTTAGTCTAATGAATTTTCCTGATGAGAAGAGAGTCCATGCATGTATGAAATATGAGTTAGGTTTTTATATAAAAAACTTAATTTTACATTAGACTGTTACTGCTTCATAACATAATAATGATTTTCTAATAGAAGTTGCTACTTATTAGTATGACTTTGTTTGCTATGAAGCACAAATCTACACAGTGCTGTATCCACTGCGAGTATCGAAGCCCAATTCAAGTTCTATCATTATAAGCCCTCAGACTTACTGCTGAGCCACTAGAGGGAGGGATTATTATAAGAAAGCCTGCGTGTGTGGTAGACAGGATTCGATTCGGGGTATTCTTGATAGAAAGATTGGTGCAGTATCCATTCAACCGAAATTAGTTAGTACTTGGTATCTAGTTTTCAATAAATAGTGAACAACTGATAATTAACCTTAGCTGATCCTATATTCTAGTAACCATAACAACTAATTGTTTATCTGATCCTATATTCTGCTCGCTATAACAACTATTTTTATCTGATCCTATATTCTACCAGCCATAACAACTATTTTTTTATCTGATCCTATATTCTACTAGCCATAACAACTATTTTTTTTATCTGATCCTATATTCTGCTAGCTATAACAACTATTTTTTTATCTTATCCTATATTCTGCTAGCTATAACAACTATTTTTTTATCTGATCCTATATTCTACTAGCCATAACAACTATTTTTTTATCTGATCCTATATTCTGCTAGTTATAACAACTATTTTTTTATCTGATCCTATATTCTACTAACCATAACAACTATTTTTTTATCTTTCATACTTTTTTGTATGTCGTAAAGGGTTTTTGTTCTGTATAACTACCGGATGTTATCATCTGACACCTTACTTAAAATAATAGGACATTTCACTTTAAATTAAATATTAAAAACAAAATTTACTAATTTTAGCTTGATTACTCTCGCCTTAATCTTTGATCCTGTTCAACGTTAATTCTGAGGGCTCACGCTGCTAAAAACCGGGTTTCGATACTCATGGTGTGCCCAGCATGGATAGCCCATTGTGTTGCTTTGCGCTTAACAAGTAACAAACAAACAAAATCATTTTTGATCCTAGATTATAGCTTTTAGCTACCAATTATATGATAAAATACTGATTATTATAATTATATGATAAAATACTGATTATTATAATTATATGATAAAATACTGATTATTACAATTACATGATAAAATACTGATTATTATAATTATATGATAAAATACTGATTATTATAATCAAATACATTATTTCTATTATATCTTTACAAATAATTTTATGTCAATAGTTATTGTTTTCTAAATTCTGATAATAGCACTAGTTATGGAAGTTATCACTATCTTTAATGAGGAGCATTGCATGTTCGAGGTCTGCTTCTAAGTATTCGTTTTTCATTAAAAAGTAACAAATAAGTATACTCTCGGTAAGCCATAGCGAGCTTCTATAGCTAACTGACTGGGAATATCGTATTAACTGTTTACAGATGAAACATTGTTAGAATTGTGACAGTTATTGATCAAAGGATTTAAAAGCAACCAGAGGGCGAGTATAAAGGTTCTTATTATTAATTACGGGTGTATGCAAGGACAGGCAGTACATCTTGGTATTGGTTGAAAGATTTAGCCTAAATACCTTAGGGAATAGTGACTTCCCAATAGATAAATCACTGGAAGTATATAAACACGTAAATCTAAACACACTGAAATTAAAGCGGTTTATGAGATGCACATTTAGCATAGTTACAAATCGTTCCAAGATATGCATTTGCATTAAATGATCATTAGAAGTATAAGCCATTCTACAAAGCCGGTCAATAAAAGCTTACTTTTTAAAATATAAAATAAAATAAATTAAGAATTTCACAAACAGGGCTAAGGTATATCTGATTTAGTAAAAGCTTAAAGGTAAAATGCTAGTTCTGTAATAACCAAAATTACTAAACATTTGTTATATATATATAAGGCCGAAATCATATCTCTTGAGGCAGGTCTTTGGAGTTGCAACGAAATGGTGTATATACATATGTATATTGTTCTAATAACGCTATGATATTTCTGGTATAACTCGAAGAATGTATCAAAACAATAATGTAATTTCTATATTTCAAGTGAGCACCAGTGCACTGTTATGTTAAAGTTACGAGTTTCTGTATAAGAATGCACTTAATTGAATTCAACATCTCCTCAGGAAATGTCTCCTTAAAGACTTATAACGCTAAAATCTGGAGTTGTAAACTTGCGGCAGACACAGCAGATAGCCCAATGTGGCTTTGTTCTAAAACTAACAACAACAACCTTACAAAATTGTATTTTGGAATCACCAAGCTATGTAACTAATCTGAATTTTTTAAAACTTATAACGTTATTTCAAAAATCATTTTATTTTATATGAACAATATCTGATATGAAACGCGATTTTTGAAGTTTTTATAGTTAAGAAATGTCAAAATAGACTATCTGTGTGATATGTCCGATGATTTTTCGAACACCATAAAGGCAAGGGTTTATTCATATCGTGGTTAGTCTACATGATAATTGGAGGAACAAGGATCTTTCCGACTTTGAAACAGGTGTGATGGTCAGTGCCCCTCTAGCAATAATGTTGATATCAAGGACCATTTCTTTGACCAGCTGGTCAAAGACATCTATCATCAATCTTCCATGAATGATCTAACAATCGTACGAAATAAGAAAGAGATAATTATTTAGGTTTGTAAGGTGCAACAGACATTTGATTGTGTCCCATTTGATAACTTCTTTTCACATAGGTTAGTATTCGACCACCTCCTAACAAAAACCGTCACACAATAGCCAACAACCAGTATCAAAACTGCTTATCTCAGATACAAACAGGAAAGCAAAGCTTAAGCTTAGATGTTGTTTAAAGATAAAGCCGTCGCCAATGAATGACAGATGACGTGTGGTGTAGTCTAATGTTTCGCCTGTTTCTGTGCTAGAAGTATGGTATAAATACGTATAAAAACAGATGAAACACTTGATCCTGCTTCTGCTGTTCTGAAAATGTGAACTGTTGCAGATGGTGTTATGGTATGGGGAACATTCTTGCGGCAAGAGTAAAATCATTTAATTTCTATAGAAAGGCGAAAATGAATAACACCCAGACCATAATTGAACATGAACATATTCATCCTGATGGACAAAGACTTTTACGAAAACGATAAGATAGCACTTCACCACGATCATATTGTCCAAAAGCAATTCAAAGAGCGTGACATTGTCTTTATACTTTTTTCTTAGCCAACAATCACCAGATTTTAATCCGATTGGACATCTTTGAAATGACCTAGAACGTTACATTTGCCATAATAAAGTTTTATGAAATGAGTGAGCCAATTAAATACTATTCTCCACCGCAAAAAAAACAAAAAAAAAAAGACAACTAAAATCGAACAAGAAGTCTTCCGGCATATTGTGAATTCTATACAATGTCGCACCAGGTTATTATCGTTACGAAAGCTGATCTAATCCAGCCATTATTAGTTAGCGTTCCTCATAAGAAAACCTTTGGAATTCATTCACTCTATAATAATTTTTTGTAACTCCAAAAGCATTTAATCAGCTTTCACATTATATTTCATATCAGGACTTAACCTAATTATATATTTAATCGGCTTTGCAATTAATTTAAAGTTTAAAAAAAATGGTGCCTTTAAAATCATCTAAATTCATTTTTCTATCTATCCAATGGCTGTTCACAGTAACTAAAATAAGATGATAACAAATGATAATGTCGAGTCTATCTTCTACTGTGTTGTTACGTGCCAAGTTTGCATGAATTGATACTTGGATTACATGATTAGCTTTAAACAATATGTTGAGAAATCTGTTTAACTGAGCCAAACAGCTAACACCACATCATGGAATATTTATATTAAAGAAATAATCATCATTCATATTTCAAGGGGTATTTGATTACTTGACCAAACATCTTACACAATATCGAACGAGTGTCTGGATTATAGTTATTTAGCTTACGTAACGTCAAAGAATATGTTAATTAAATAAACAATAATCTAACATAATATTACCGAAAACTTTAAGTACATGACTATTCGGCTTGCTTCAATGCCTACCTAGATTACTTGATCATTTAGCTTGCATATCTAGATACACCTGGACAACATAACTAGTTAGATTACAGACATGAAAATATGATCTGGTTATATACCCACTCAATCAGGCTCCTTATTAAATCAAGGGATGTGCAAAATACACGAAAAATCAATTTTAAGAACATAAAAAAGATGATCTGATAATAAAATTAGTTGACTCAGAATTAAGGGGTGTCTATAGTGCTTAACAAATCCATATAATCAGTAGCATAATATGATTAGGTCGTCAAGAAATTAATGTCGCTTTTTTTTAGATGAAAAAAAACCAAACAACTTATATGTCAAAACAAAACAGTTATTAAATGAAATAGTCTCCATGCTTATCGATGATGCTTTTCCATCGTAATATCAGGTTGTTAATGCCCTGATTAAAGAAATCATTTGGTTTTGAAGCAAAAAAAAACATGTCGATGTCCTCTTTAACACCTTCCACATGTGCATACATTTTCCCATTAAGATGGTGTTGTAGCGAACGAAACAAATGTCCCACCAAATGCAAAGCATCACTTTCTGCGGATGGAGTCCAGGTTTTGAGGTCGGAAGTGGGTTTTTTTGTAGGACTGGGCCATTGTTTTGGGCGTTTAATACTTGCATAGAGAATCCATTTTTCATCACCGGTGATAACCACATTCTTTATGGAGTTTTCTCATATCAATTAGATGTTTACGTATTGGTTCATGAGAGACATGCAATTTCATAGCCATTTCAAAGTGTGTTGCCTTGGGTTAGACTCAACAAGCGTCTTCAGAGCATCAATACCAATTCCAACATGTCGGCCCCTGCCATCACAGTTTGTAAGACTAAAGTCACCTGAACGAAATTTGCTGAAACAACGTTGAGACTTATAAACGTTCAAAACATTTCCATAAACTTCTTTGATATTCTTTGTATTTACAGAGGCATTGTTTCCCTTCTTGTATTCAAACAGCATTACATGCCGAATGGTATTAAATGGTATTGGCCTAAATGATTACGTCATTGATTTGTTTTTCAATACATAGAAGCTAATGGGAAAAGCTACTGCAATTCAGTATATCATAGAAGAAATGAGACTGCCCCCTAACTTTCTTATAAATCTGACCTTCAGGAACAGGTTCTGTACATGACTCTGTAGTGTTTTGCAAAGGTATACTGGCATATAAAAATTTAGCATTCAGGCTATCTCAGAAAACATTATGTATATAAGCAAAGTCCCTAATGGTGCCATCACTATAGGGAATTAGAGTATACTAAACTTTACACATTATATAGGTTACATTACCTGACGTTTAAGTGGTTCGTTTAACTATTATACGTGATGTACGTTTTTTAGGGGTGGTTAATGAAAGTGTTCCAAAACGCGACGTTAATTTTTTTGACGACCTAATACTTACACAACCTGGAGAGATAATCAGGATTTATTATTAAATGACATTAGGTAGTATCAATGGATACTGGAATTATACGAACAAATTAGTTCCCACAAAGTTTGCATAGAATTTTCGCCCAAAGCTGTTATCTGAACTAATAAACTAGAGGGACGACAGATAGTTAACAGCCAGCTGTTACGTTATCATTGTCTAACTAAATAATGAGACATGTATGTATCAGCAATAACGGTTTATGATTGTCAATCTCATGCGACAGGTCTTATTACAGATTAACCTACATCTATAAAAATGGTGTTCCATGTCCCAAACAGCCCTTGGAATTACTTCAGCTATTGTCAATTGTGCTCAGGCTAATGTCCACGTTTACTCACTATTGCCCTACACCGCAACTTTTTTTGTTATGACCTGTTGCAAAGAACAGCAAGGCTTACCTTACATCATCTTACCCAGATTTATATAGACCCTTAACTGTGAGGCCAAGATTAAGTTTATCCAAACCAAAGACACAAATGCTTATTTGTTAATTTGTTTTGCATCGAGAGGAAGACTTGTCAGAAGATATCTAGTCAAATGCAATTGTTGTGCTTCCAATTTATTTAGTCATCTTTCCCATGAAAACATCTATTGCTTTCGAGGTGTGGTTGGAATATAGAAACAATGGAGTCAGTTCCTCAATATTTAAGATTTTTTCTTCAGATATTATATTACTTAAAGGTATTGTTTGTATGTTGTTGTTGGTTTTCTTTTTGTTGTGTCAGTTTATAACAATATTTTTGTTGTTGTTGTTGTCTTTCAGAAGCTGTTTTATTGAAGCTTGATCTGGAAACTCAAAAGCAATAATTTCTCTCTGTTTAAACCATTAATATTGGTGAGAATGAAACTTCTCGAATTTGTTCAGGATCTTTTACACATAATGACAGAAAATAGTGAAAAATCTTCTTTTAATTTAAATTTAAATTTAACTTATTTTTTATGAATTATATTAATAAAAGTACAATTTAGTCTACAACGCTACCCAAGTGCTAATATAAATAGTTGTGCAATCAATAATTAGTTCTCTAACAGTCAATTTTCACTTTTTCTTCCCGCCAATCTATTTTCAATTATTCGGGATTATTAATGTGGCGTCATCTGTTGTTAATTATTGAAAATATATACAATTAAAAGAGTTAACATTCCGACGCGTGAACGGGTTAGTCCCTAAAATTATTATATTTTATTGTCAATTGTGTGTTTTTATAGCAAAGCCATATCGGGCTATCTGCTGTGACCACTGAGGGAAATCGAACCCCTGATCTTAGCGTTGTAAATCCGTACATTTATTGTCAATTTTCTCACCTGTACATAATCTGATATACATGTTCAAAAGAAAAACAAAGATAATCGATATATTCCGTAAATTATGAATCTGGGTTTCGATACCCGTGGTGAGCAGAGCACAGATAGCCCATTGTGTAGCTTTGTGCTTAACTTAATAAAACAAATAAAAACAAAACCGTAAATAATAGGTTAAATAATTGCTAATGCCAAATTTTGAAAGCAAATCAATATATTTCGTAAATCATAGGTTAAATAATCGCTAATGCTAAATTTTGAAAGTAAAAACGGTAACCCAGTTTGCAAAGTTAAAATAAATCACTCACTCTCGGTAAATTCCTTCTTTTGCAGTCGAAGTGACTGTGAAACCGACAGGGGTGGAAGATGAACAGAATGGGCGTGAGATAATATCTTAATAACTCTTCTCTATTCTCGAGATTTGAATTTCACGAACCTTAAGTGGATTAACACTATTTATGGGTAATATGTTAAGTTTCATTATAATACTAGAAAATATAGTTATACACCTATATAGTCACAAATCAAGTTACCATCACATGTAATATATCTATAAATCAAACCGAATGTCCAAAAATGTTATATTATCGTAATTACCGTAAGTAAAAGTAATTTAAAAAAAAACAGGATAATAAATAATATTGTATAAGAAGAAGAAAAGAAGTTAGAACTCGTTTTATATCTAAAATATACTTCTTAAACTTTTACTTATGACTTTATCTAATTTTTACTCTCTCTGTATGTCAAGAAACAGGTTTGGAATTATTTTTCAACTCGTAGTTTTAGTTTAAAAGACTTGTTTTTGTGTGTGTTGTTAAGCGCAAAGCTATAAAATAAGCTATCTTTGCTCTGCCCACCGCAGACATTGAAACCAGATTTTCAACATTATAAACCCTCAGACTTACCGCAGAATCAGCAGGGGGTTATTTGAAGAGGATTTGTTGTAATATATAGCATTTGTGTATCCGTTTGTTTTGCTCTCATTTTGGAAAAAAAAAAATTAATTTCATATTATAGTGAAATTTCAATAACAAATAAAACAAAACTGTTTTAGTGTTATTGTAAATTCGTGCAAGTTAAAATATTTCTCTTAATATCACTATAATTGATATTCAGATGGCACACAACAAAATTTAGCCAATTTTTCAATGAGCGTAAATTTTTAATTAACATTTTTCAAACGCTGTACATACCAAAACATTTAAATGATAACAATAGCATAATTAGAATCACCAATCTAGGATATAATAAGCCAGTAAATATACAATATGTATCACAAACGAATACAAAATTGAAAGGTGAGATTTTCACATATTTCGTATTTTCAGTAAATGTAAGAATTAAAAATATGAATCTAAATCCAACATAAAAGTGTATTATAGAGTAGTATTAAATACAGATTAACGAACTTCTATATTATAGAATACTATTAAATACAGATTAACGAATTTCTATATGATAGAGTAATATTAAATACAGATTAACGAACTTCTACTTTTTCCAATTCATATTTTCATATCAAATCTTTATAATAAGATTAATTTCATGAAGAACGATCGATACTTTTTTAGATAATCCCAACAAAATTGTTGCCATACCCAAAGTTTTCTTTGACTAACAGCATCAGCTTTTTCCAAAACAGGCCCAGCATGGCTAGGTGGTTAGGGCGCTTGACTCGTAATCTGAGGGTCGAGGTTTCGGATCCCTGTCCCACCAAACATACTCGCCCTTTGAGCCGTGAGGGCGTTATAATGTTATTACCAATCTCACTATTCATTGAGAGTAGTCCATGAGTTAGTGGTGGGTGTTGATGACTAGGTGCCTTCCCTCTAGTCTTTCACTGCTAAATTAGGGACGGCTAACGCAGATAACCCTCGTGTAGCTTTGCGCGAAATTAAAACCAAACCTATCCAGAATAAAATTGTCCCTTCTGTGTCTTTGACAGAATTTCTTAAAAGCTTCATTCCAGTTATTCACTTTTCCTTCCCTTTAACAGTCCACAATATGTTTCGTTCTATTTTATTACAGTAATTCAAGAAATAAACTATTGTTGTTTTGTTTCTAGCCTCTAAAACACCTTCGTATTTAGAAGATCAAATGTACCAGTACCGACTAATTCATCAATACTTTTAAAAATAAATTATTGTCTACTCGTTTAATTTCTGGTAAGTCCGAGAGTTTTTAAGGCTTGCTATCCTATTGATTTGGACTTTAACATCCAAAATAAAGAGAACTTTCACAGAACTAATGTATTGATAAATAGTGAGAAAATAGGTGAAACCGTATTGCTTGCCTGTACTCTGAACTCGTTTATTATAGAAGGACATAATGATTCATAAACTTGTCGTACTTCTATTTTCAGCGTATCATTAATCTCATAAACACGCACATAGTACATTATGAAATGATCCCTTTGATAGTAAGTATGCAAGATCTTCAGCAAGCATGACCAGGTTTCATCTAGCGAGCATCTGTTTGTGGGGTGTATGATTAGAGCTCTCTTCCCAAGTGTACTTTTCACTCACTAATAAATGTCAATACACTTGTAGTTCTACGACATAAGGGCATACATTAATATCGTTCTTACATAATTGCTTTGGTTTGTTCACATGTGGAACCAGTAGGCAAACACATATGACGTAAACAGAAGATAACAGGAACTAGTATATGAAACATATTAGCTCATAGTGGATAACAAATCTCATACAACAAATATACGAAATGTTTGTTTGTTTGTTTGTTGTTAAGTGAAAGGCTACACAATGAGCTATCTATGCTCTACCCACTGTGGGTATCGAAACCCGATTTTCAGCGTTATAAACCCTCATTGAGAAATTTGAAATTTTAAACATATTCCTGAATATTCTTAGGTATAAAAATTAAAAATATGAATCTAAATGTAACCAAATCTTGAAAAATGCTATATTATCGTAACTACCGCAAACAAAAAAACTAAAACTAAATCACATTGTATTAGAGATTAAATAGAGGTTACAAAGATATACTTCTCAAACTTTTGCTGGAACAAATTTCTATCTAACGTATGACACTTTATCAAAACTTGTTTGATAATGACATCTGTGTTAATATTGCCTCATCTCTCTATAAAGAGAAGAGCCTCGCATTGCCTGGTGGTTAAGGCGCTCGACTTGCTGGTCGCAAGTTCGAATCCCCGTTATAGAAGGTGGGAGGAGTTATAATGTGACGGTCACTATTCGTTGTTAAAAGAGTAGCCCAAGAATTAACTGTAGGTGGTATTAACTAGCTGCCTTTTCTCGCGTCTATCACTACTAAATTGAGAACGGTTAGGGCAGATAACCCTCACGTAGCTTTTCGCGAAATTTAAACCAAACCATAAAAATAGTTTTATTAAAAGCATTTGCATTACATATACTACAACTTAAAAAGTTTACAGAAAACGAAATGACTTTTGATTAGTGGGAATTATGAAATCACTTGCAGGTCATTTTCCCATCTGTTTACACTATTTTAAGGATTGATACGAGTCCCACAATTTCGGGCAACGTCAGTTCCAATAAGTCTAATTAGGTTAACAGGTAAGACAAATACCAAACGGAATTTTATAAAACCTATTTTTAGATATTGTGGCGGTTCTTATAGTGTATTTTATATACAACGTTCTAATCTTGCAACGCGGTAGAGTATTTTAAACTGTCTTCATAGAACTAACTTGTCTGGTAAAAGTCCATATAGCACACTATTCACTTTAGAAATGACTAAAACAGTAAGTAGAACGTGACAGAACAACTAGAACTACGTTAAAAGTTGAACATCCTTAAATTGTATTTTACAACGAAAGAACATTAAAAAGTGGGTGTATTATAACCTACACTGCACCACAGTTACATTCAGTATAAAAATGTTACACAATTGTGATAATTTTAATTTGAGACCTATATTTCTATAACTTAGATTTAAATATATCAAAATGTGTCCATTTACAAAATTTTGTTGTTTGTCAATATTAGCTAATGACAGGTATTAACTAGTATTTTAGAAACGTCACCCATGGAAAGTTGATATCCATACCACGCTACACCGAACTTGTTTTCTAATGGTTTATACTTTAGTTATCAGATAATGAATATTTATTGACATTAGCTCGGTGTTTACATGTTAAAAACAAGATTGCTTATAATATCTTTGTAAGTTTTATTGTATAAGATGAAACTGACTACACGCATTTTTGCACTTTGTGTGCGGTATACAAGTATTGCATGGTTTTCTGTACATGGATTTTTTTTATTTAAGATCTTGGCTTCTTGTTGCTCATAAGTTCAAACTAGAGTTTTTTTAGGGATTTCATTTCTGTTCCAGTTCTCAGCAAAGTCTAATCTTGTTTGGAAGTTACATCGATGTGCTTAAACATGTCAGTGAAGTCTAGTCCCTTGGTCCATTGATGTGTCTAAACGTGACTGTAGTTTTCAGTTTTCTCAATTAAAGTTTTAGAGTTCATGCTGACTAAAAGCCAAGGACCTGAAATAATATAGATGATAAATAACTCTGCATAAACAAAGTTGTATCATTTTAGTAAAATTCAATATTCACTACACTCGTCTCTCTCTTCAAGAGATCTTAAACTTTATCATACCTTGAATCCCACACTAACTCGACACGACCAATTCACTTTCACTTGCAGTAAATTCTTCGTGTAGTCCGTTAAATGAAGCTTCCAACTACGTTGGCAAGTCTCTTCGGGAACTGAATACCATACAATTATGTTTTTCATTACTTTTTTTTTCTAATTTATTGTGTTTACTTGAGTCTTCAACATATCACATTTTAATTTTTAAATAAACAGCAAAAAGTGTTGTTAAGTAATCATGCGCAAATTTATCATAAGAGGGAAAAAAAGTCAAGTACAAATTCCAATTTTATAATAAAAACTTTGGTTTGTGGGCAGTCTTACATTAGAAATATTATTTAGATTTATTATAATATAAACGTTGGTTTGGGGCAGTCTTACATTAGAAATATTATTTAGATTTATTATAATAAAAACGATGGTTTGGGGAAGTCTTACATTAGAAATATTATTTAGATTTATTATAATAAAAACGTTGGTTTGGGGCAGTCTTACATTAGAAATATTATTTAGATTTATTATAATAAAAACGTTGGTTTGGGGCAGTCTTACATTAGAAATATTATTTAGATTTATTATAATAAAAACGATGGTTTGGGGAAGTCTTACATTAGAAATATTATTTAGATTTATTATAATAAAAACTTTGGTTTGTGAGCAGTCTTACATTAGAAATATTATTTAGATTTATTATAATAAAAACTTTGGTTTGTGAGCAGTCTTACATTAGAAATATTATTTAGATTTATTATCTTATTATCTGGCGTAATGATGAAAGTTCTTTGTTACGAGAAAAATGTTTAACTAAATTGTACTGGCATTTTAAATTGTTGCACTTTTTCCAGTAAGGACAGGTATTTTATGTGCTACCTTGCGGCATCTATTGGTGAAAATAAGCATAACGATATCAAAGTATCTGATGTACTCAGATGCAGTAACTAAATGATGTAGAATTTATACTTAAATTATAGAAAGTAATGCAGTGTTCTAATTAGCCATAATGCCTAAAAGTAATAACAACAAAATTTATATTAAATGATATAATGGAAATTCTGATAGATTCGTCCGAGATTTTCCATTAAATTGTTTTAAGTGAAATAATATAATGCATAAAATCCTTATTCGCTTTGAATATTTTCTGTCTTTATACATTCTACCTACTCAAACCGGGCCCTTACCTATGTTACTATTCAAGCGAAAACCTTATTACCTAAGTATTTAAAACAACGTGCGTTCCTAACTGTACAGTATCGTTTAAATTGAAACGCATTCTACATTACGTTATGTACATGTTAATTTAGAAACTTTGTGTATCTGTGTGCTGGCGTAAGCTATAGCAGAGAATTAGTGTTCAAACTAAATTTTATCGATACACTTGATATGAAATGGTGTAGAAGTATTTCATTTATTACCATTGCTACTATTTTGAACAGAGATAAAATGAATTGTTCCCCAAAACAACAGATTAACTTGGAACAACACAAGTACGACTGTACACAATCAGTATAATAACCTTGAAAACAAATAGTTTGGAGCCCATTGGAATTATTTCTTTTGTTGAATTTCTCGCAAAGCTACGCAAGGGTTACCTGCGCTGGCTGTCCTTAATTTGGATGTGACAGATGAGAAGGAAAGCAGCTAGTTTACACCTCTCACTACTAATTATTGAGCTACTATTTACCAATGAACAGTGGGATTGACCGTCACATAATAATACTCCCACGGTTGAGAGAGAGCATGTTCGATGAAGGGTTTCGATCCTGTGACCCTCAGATTTCGAGTCGATCCACCTGGCCATCCCAGCTCCCGCCCTATTACAATTAAATAAACTATCTTTGCGTATTTCGAGTAAAGAGCTTTCTCGGTAAACCTACTGATATAAAATAATAAAAACCGGTAAATTCAAAACAAAATAATAATCAGATTTAAATGTAATTTATGTCAAGGGTCACAATGTCTACTAGTTCTATTTTTGGATCAAAAAGTTATAAAAAAACTAATCTACAGTCTAAAAGTGAGTGTTTTTTTTATTTTTGAAATCCAGAATCAGGGTTTTGCACCATACGAGTTTGTATTTTAATAAGCGCATGTTCTAATTAATTCTCAAGGTTCATGAATAAAGTAACGAAGGAAAGTGTAGTTTAAGTATCAAGATGTTAATATAGATAATATCCGTTCTCTATAAATACATGTATGTATGTCCAGGAACATAAGGTAATTTTCAAGTATTATTATCCTTATTTTGGCTGTGAGCTGTTGGGTTGAGATGTGAATTTAAACGTTTTAAAATAACTTAGCTTTCTTAACTGAGAAGCGGTAATTACGAAAAAATATCATATAGTTATGTAAGGGTTAAAGTTGTTATTTAAAGAAGTCCAATATTTATGAACAATATATTAATTTAGTTTATGTTCACTCTATGCAATAGCGAGAATTTTAATTTTGTTCTGTAGCTGCAGAAGTCCTACATTCTTTAAAAAAAGATCCTCCTAACTATGAATATATGTATTTATATTACAAACTTTTCAACTGATTATCTACATCACATATATAAACCTAATAACTGATGCTACTGAATTGGAGATAATGAGTTAATTTGGCGTTTCTACCCTAAGATCTCAGAATAATCTGAGCTTCATGACACTAGATGGCACTACAATCTACAGTTAACGACTAGTAGCAGATGCAGACCAGATCCTTCAATCACAGTCGCAGTTGGGTTATTAACAGCGTCGTTTCATAAGAAAAAATAACAATGTATTTGCAAAATAATATCATATTTTGTTACTTCGAAAAACTTACATCTACGTTAGTATTAAATAATTGAAAAATACTCATTTTTCTTTGCATTTGCTGTTTGTTGTTGGTCTGTATTTTTCGGAAGCTGAAAAACTGTGGGTCGACTTAGTGATTTTAGCATCGAATGAAAATAAGTGAACAAAATCGTGCAGAAAAGTGCCTATTTGTTAACTTAATACAAAATTACTGTATATATTAATAAACGTATTAAGTAGCTTAGACTTTAGTGATTATATATGAATCGTTGTCTTGGTTAGTAGCGATCACCTAAGCCTTTAGACGTTTATATAGCTTACTAACTACGATAACTAATCGTTGTCATGGTTAGTAGCGATCACCTAAGCCTTTAGACGTTTATATAGCTTACTAACTACGATAACTAATCGTTGTCATGGTTAGTAGCGATCACCTAAGCCTTTAGACGTTTATATAGTTTACCAACTACGATAACTAATGATAGTCATGGTTAGTAGCGATCACCTAAGCCTTTAGACGTTTATATATCTTACTAACTACGATAACTAATCGTTGTCATGGTTAGTAGCGATCACCTAAGCCTTTAGACGTTTATATAGCTTACTAACTACGATAACTAATCATAGTCATGGTTAGTAGCGATCACCTAAACCTTTAGACGTTTATATAGCTTACTAACCACGATAACTAAGTTTTTTAGTAACGTTTAAAACTCTCTCTCTTTACCTGACGTAATGTTAAGCTGTGGAAATTTGAAAAGCTTTGGGAAGGACGAAATCTACTATTACGGATTTTTTCTAAAGTTAAACTTCAGATGCAGGAATAATTCATCAACCCACCAGCTGCGGTCTTGAATTTATAAATTTTGTGGTAGAAGAAACGCGTAGACGAAAATCAGTACTTAAGGAAGCAAATCTCCTATTCTATTGAGATATGATTCTATCGATCGTCTGCATTTTTTATTAGCCTCTTTGATCTTTTTTTTCTCTCCCTCTATTTTTCTTTCTTCCTCCTTTCAGACTAGAGCAAATGTTTCAAAAGTACAGGAAGTAGTGTTTACAAACGCTATGATATCTCTGTAAAACAGTGAACGGATATGTGTATGTAATTATTGTATAAACATTCGGTTATGATTCCTGTGTTAAACAGGAATATGTGAAAAAATATTAGAAATAAGGAAAATATTACATTCTGTATTGAAATTCAATGAAGAATTAATCAGCACGAATGAAAAGCATTTCTCTGATTTTTCTCAAAGTATACAATTTTTTTGGAATTGTCCGGAAAAAGGCTACATTCACATATTCATTTTATAAGTGGTTATTAATTTATTATATTATGCCTATGAAGTAATAACCTACAAAAGTCCTATTATATAACATCAAATGTATACTTTATTCATTAACATTTGATACAAATACCTAATAATCGTTTCAGTAAAATATAGCCTTCATTAATTAAGAACTATCATTAAACCACGAAAAATAGGATGCAATTTTCAAAGTGTTAACTTTTTCACAAAAAGAACAATAAATGTGAATGTGCGTTCATGGCCTGGAAAAATGTCTTCATCTGTGTGTTGAAATACTTTCTATAATCTACCGTAAATAGATATTGCGTTTTTAGTTTGGAAAATATACAATATTCTGCTTTAAAAATTAATATTTTTTAGATCTTACTGAATAATGGTAAATTTATTAATTTAAATTTTGATTGCACAAAAACGTCTTCGGGTTTGTCTAGTTTTAGTGAATGGGTGAAGCTTTAATCTTTCAGATTAACTTGTTAATTACTTTAATGTTGTTTTAATTAGAAGTAGATACAAGAGAAAGACCTTAGAAAATACAAATACGCCGTTATTTTTTGTGTTTTTCTTTTCTCTTCACACTTCCAAGTAGGCGTAGCAAAATTCAATCCAAAATTAATATTTAGCGCAGCTGCGCGAGACGACCCCAAAATATTTTTTGTGACCATTATTTCTCTTCGTAATCTACTGCTCTTTTGAAACTTTCAAGCACCACCTAACTGGCTATTTCCTCGGAGAATTTTATCCGCTATTCCTCAAATTATTTTACTTGTCTTAGGAAGACCACTCGTAGGGAGAGATTAAACTTAATCCAAATAAAATTCCTGACAATCACGAACCCTTTAAACTGGGCTACTTCAATACCACTCGTCATACAATATTAGTTTTAAAAAAAAAATCTTTGATATGAAACAGATCAAGCTATTAATACTTTTTACTACCCACTGAACTAGAATGTAAGAGAAAAAAAAACTTTCAGAGAAGTTGATTTTAAATCAGAAAATGAACAGTATATTTTATGAAATATAAGGCACAGTTATATTGCTACTTACTGTCAGCAAAATGGTAATAGAGCCACAAAAAGCGCACAATAACATTCATAAAATCAACTGATTTATTTAAAATGTGAATATTACTGTGTTTGTTACACATATTCAAGTAAAAAGATATAACAGAAATAAAGGAAATTGGAAGTTGAAAACACCTGCTTAACTGAAAGAAAAATCAAAGGAATTTTCATTCACGCTATTAACACTACACTTGAAAAGGAAATATAAAATGAAACGAATTGCTCGTATAAACAACTTTATACAATAAGGCATTATATTAATTAACTGTTAAACCTTATTTTTGTTTTTGCTCCTGTTCATCGTATACATTTATTTTGGATGTTTATTACCTTTTACTTATGAATGTAGAATTAAGATAGATGAGCAACATCTTCGTTCAGTAATAGGGTTTTGTTCCAGATATCAGGGGAAGTAGCCACATTATGTAAAGGAGATGAAGGTTGACGGATTGTTAGGATTTTTTATACTATCGCAAGTGTAATGGTAAATTCCTGTTATCTAATTACATGTACTGCTAACAGTACCCATATTTAGTTTCTAAGGTTTATATTACTTTGTTGAGTGTAATTGTAAATATATTTTTGGACTAATGTTTGGTATTTACAACATCTATATATCATATGTAATAAGCTAAATGTGTGATTCCTAATTTTATATGGTGATTGCTTGTATTTTTTACACGTTAGAACAGTTTAGCACTGTCTAAACCACTGGCCCTCCTCTTTTAGGTTGTAGAGTCTCGTTGCACACGTTTGTCAGTGTACAGATTAGGCAACGTGGCGCCAACCATAACTCCAAACCATCGACCACAGGCAGGCGACCAACTAAAAGCATCTTTATCATTATTAATTATTTTATATCCTTTATATTTGCTTAGAGGAAGATAAATGATGATTATTCATAGCAGTCATCAATGAATGCTGTAGTTTTAACCAGTTAATTTTTAAGAGAACTGTATTAAACAATAGTTAATTTATGGATTACATGGTAATATTGAACTAGTTATCAATATATTGATACAAATTAAGTAAGGGTATCTCTTAACTCTGAATTCATCTGTAATAATACAACACACGTAGACAGCAATCTCTAATGCCACAAGAGAGAGCAAGATCAAAAACGTCATATGAAAATCATTACGGATAACATGAATAAAAACCCTATATATTTTTATTCGCTTCTATCAAAACTTCTTGAACCTAAGTATTTTTCTAAGATCACAAATTATGTATATCATGTTACAGACGTTTAGTACGTTATAGTAAAACGACTTAGGAGCATCACCACATGGTTATAGTCCATGTCGCTACGTCCGTCGTACTTTTCAAAACCCAACTACTTTCCAGCGCCCATTTCAACAATCCAATTGCACATGAATCCATAGACGTTGCGTTCGACGACTTGACCAGTGTGTTTTCGTATATAATATCATGAATACCGAATCATTCTCCAGCTGCCTGAGGTATGCGACTCAACCTGACTAATATTTCTTACCCAACTAGTCGTAAGTTTTAAGTTATGTGGTTTATCTGCTCTTCAGGTTGCAAATTGCAATTTTATTTGAATTTCACTTGGAATTTTCTTTGCCTAAGGACCTTCAATAAACAACTTATCTATTCATCATAAGTTCATAATTGATTAGTTAATTACTATAATGATTAGTGATGTTGATGAAGCAAAGGTGGCTATTTTGAATTTTACACCAGCACGCTCTGATATTATTATCGAAAAGGGCATTTTCAAGGCAATGGTTTTAAGCTCGAGAAAGAAAAAGGTTGTCAGTACTTTTAATAAAGCATTTCCCTGGAGTTTTTGTTTCCAGAAAAGGAGCTGTGGCTGTGAAATTAAGCTTCAGTTACTCAAACTACTCTGTTAACCTGCTTCCAAAATGAAAATATTGGAAGTATTTTGAACCTAAGGAAGAAGAAAGTGCTTTGTTCACCATGCCCAGGATAGGCTTACTTGGCTTATCATGGCAATACATCAGTTATGAAAAACCATCTTCGGTCAAAACATCATGCTGAATACAATGAGACTGAACGTACTACAAGGGTCGAAAGAGGTTTGTAAATAATTATTACTGTTATTAGCAATAGGTTTGTTTACTTACTACACAACAATAGACTCAAAGTAAAGTGCAGACAGCAAGATATTTAAGGCAAAAACAAAGAATGTCTAAGACCTGCTGTTACTAAACTATATTTCATTTGACATTTGTAGGCTTAATGAAAATTTCATTTTATTTGTGGCATATAAAAGATTGGGAGCAATAGGAGAATCTAAAAAAAAGGACTTTTTGGAACCTCGGGACATTTGCAGCAAACCTCTCTGACAAATTTCTAATTTGCGCTGTCCAGAAATCGCTACATATATATATATATCACCAAAATCTGGTACAGATGTGTGCGGTAAACATGTCTCCTATATCTGTTGCTGAGGGACAGGGGTTCATTTCCTACAATAAGGCTTTAGATGAAACATACGATCCACCATCCCACAAGACAGTGCGGAAGTATCTCAGCCTTGAGTATCAAGAGAAGAAAGAGGAAGTTAAGTCCATACTTATAGGCAAAATTGTTGCACTAACAACTGACATCTAATCAAGCCATGCTAACAAGGAATATATCACTGTTACCTACCATTTTATTGATTAAGACTAAACATAAGAAGGAGAGCTTGGCTACTAGACACATGCAAGAACGCCACACAGGAAAAAACATAGCAAACAGAATACAACCCATAGCACGTGAGTTTCAGGTCAAAAAGATAGTAAGGGTCACACATGATATTGTTTCAAATCTGGAAATACTTATGCGAGAACTTGGAGATGTGACACACACAGGATGTTTCGGGCATACATTACAGCTTGTCATCAACGAAGGAATGGTTCATGTTGACTTTCAAGGAATGAGTAACTGCATGCAAAAATTTCGTTTCAAACTTCAATTACTCGCCTTTGGCCTCAGGAGAATTGTATAAGTGGAAACAGAAATGATGCGGGAAAGAAATCCCTAATTACATCACTCCACTGGAATAGTACTTACTTCATGCTGAAAACCCTAACATGCTCCTAACAGGCTACCCATATATGTTAATCTTCATGACAAAGCTGTCACAGAGTCTTACACTGCAAGAAAACTGAAGGGTCTAGAACATGGTTGGACAACTGCAGCAGGTCTTTGCAATGTCTTGAAACTATTTTATGTTATTACCGGACAGATGGGTGCAGAACTTTACCCTACTCTTGGTAAAGTTTAACCAATGGTATTATTACAAAGTACATTCAGCTACAAGCAGAAGATTTAGAACCACGGGCACACTTCAAGGAAAAATGTGCAGCTTCACTGGAAAAACGATTCAGTATTAAAGCAATAGAAGAGCATGATGAGGTAGTGGCAGCACTATTTTACCCACACTTCCAAAAACTTTAATTTCTTGAGTAGAATGCTGTCTCAAAAATCTCAGAGAAACTCCAGTCTGTCTAATAGGGTATGAGAAAGTCGGTTAACAAACCAGCGACTGTCAAGGAAGAAGCCCCTTGTAGCAAAGTGAAGAATGAATCAGTGGAACACTCCGATGTTGTAATGAAATGTTTGGTATGAGAATGATTTGAAATCTCAGACGACGATGATGATGACAGTGATATCATAACTGTTACACTAAATATCAGAACCAGGGTCCAAGGACAACGCCTTGGACTGGTGGAAATGCAACCATCGCGGATTTCCAAACATTGTTTTTCTCGCAAAGAAGATGCTATATCGATCATCAATATTTGTGCCATCTGAGAGAATTTTTCAGCCGCGGACAGAGCAGCACTGGAATCAGACACAGTGGATGAACTCTTGTTCCTACACAGTTACCTTAAGCCAAAAGAGGGCAATCTTGCCGACCGTGTTGCAGCAACAAAAAAATCAAAACTTGATTCAGGTTAAGCGTGAAACAAAGGCTATGGACACAGGTGAATACTAGGTTTCAAGTTCTACTGCTGTAGTACATACACTGCCCAAACTCAACAAACTGCCTTATAGCTAGGACTTTTACCTCTATTTATAGTATATAAGACTTGATGTTTAGGCTTCGAGATTTTGCATTACCAATTGTGTATGTATATGTTTACAGATAAAGGCATATTGTTGGTTAGTCATAAAATTTTGTATAATGAAATCAGGGAGCGCATTTAGACGTCAACCAGTTGAATAGTTGATGACTAATTATACCCGACTAGTCGACTAATGGTTTTCATTTGTTGTCCCAGCTCTACTGTTCAGCAAGTATGTCGTTCAAGCAGCTTATGTACACGTGACTTGTGTTGTTTTTGTGTTGCGTATTGTTGTTTGGGGCACGTGGACGGCTTTACCCACTTACATTTGTGTTCGTAGATTCTCACCTGTTACAAAATACCGAACTTTGCTTTTACAACGGCTAGGGTACGACTTCTAGAGGTCTCTTTCTGGGTGGATATGTTGCCTCAAGTTGATTTATATTTCTTTGTTTTCCAACTCAGTCAAGTACAAGGGATATTATACGTCTTGTAAGCTCTAATTCCCCGATCTGATACATAGTTCTGATACATCCCATTTCACTGTGATTTTATAAAAGCATTGTTTATCAGGTGTCTTGCTGACTTGCATATCCAAAATCATTTTAGTATAACCTACTAACCTTTTCATATTTGTTTCTTTGTTTTGAATTTCGTGCAAAGCTACACGAGGGCTATCTGCGCTAGCCGTCCCTAATTTAGCAGTGTAAGACAAGAGGGAAGGCAGCTAGTCGTCACCACCCATCGCCAACTCTTGGGCTACTCTTTACCAACGAATAGTGGGATTGACCGTCATATTATAACGCCCCCACGGCTGAAAGGGCGAGCATGTTTCGTGTGACGGGGATTCGAAGCCGCGACCCTCAGATTGCGAGTCGAGTGCCTTAACCACCTGGCCATGCCGGGCTTTTTTCATATTGAATAACTATCTTTGTACACTGATAATAAAAAATATAGATTGAACAAGAGTTAAAGTGTCTTTCCATTAAAATGTATTAAATAAAACTGTTTATACATGAACTAGTTTATGGTGTTATGTTTTTAAAGCATATTTTGAGTATAAATCTTGTCCAGAGGAGAAAGTATTTATTTGTATATGTAGTTATCAATGTATTTGTAATTATTTGAAACAATAAACTATTAACCACGTCTATATTGCTAATTAGATAAATTGTTTGTTTGTTTGGAATTAAGCACAAAGCTACACAATGGGCTATCTGTGCTCTGCCCACCACGGGTATCGAAACCCGGTTTCTAGCGTTCTAAGTCCGCAGACATACCGCTGTGCCACTGGGGGGCAATTAGATAAATATTTAATTATATTAGAACAGAGTAAAAAACGAAATATACAAATTACACTTTCAGGTATTTATCATGTAAAGTTTTTGGATAATTCTAAAAGTATAAATTATTTTCTTGTTTGCTTGTTCAGCATAAAGCTACACAATGGACTATCCGTGCTCTTTGTTTACCGCGTGTATCGAAACCTGATTTGAGCCCTTAGATCTACGCCTGAGCCACTTGGTGGCAAATAATTGATAATACCTTATATATTAATACCAGTTTAAATAACTAGATTAATTTTATACTTTTATAACAATTACTATTTGTAACTTATTACACCGAACAAAAAATGGATCAGTCCATAAGATATTTCATTTTCTTTTCAAGTAAAGGCTTGGCATAGTTTTGTGGTTAAGGCGCTCGAGTCCCAGTCTGAGGATGGCGGGTTACCGAACATGCTCGCCCATTCGTCTGTGGGGGTGTTATGATATTACGGTCCATCTCACTATTCGTTGGTAAAAAAAAGTAGTCCAAGAGGTGGGCAGTGGTTGGTGTTGACTAACTGCCTTCATTTAAGTCTATCACTTGTAAGCTGGGGACGCGAAATTCAAAACAACCAAACATTTCAAGTAAACTTTTTCAAATTCCACTTGAATGTTTTATTTTTATATTTCAGTGTACTATTTAAAAAATAAAACGACAATTTATTTAAAGTTCTTTGCGTCAAATATGTACTTTTTTTATATAATGTGGATTACTTTGAACATACTTTGAAAATTTTAAATACACTCTCCGAGTATCCAAGCAACATTTAGTAATATAATGTAAAATGCTCTCAAATGGTTCAGCAATAAATCTGAAAGCTCAGAACGTCAGAATTACAGGTTTCTATACCCGTGGTGGGAACAGCACAGATAGACCACCGCGTAGCTTTGTGCTTAGTAATAAATAACAACTACAGAAAAAAATATAATGTAAAAATAAAGAAAACGTTTTGAAATTTAATGGTGCTCATGAAATTTAGGATATCTATTTTATAATTATTAAAACTTTTACTATAAATATACACGGGCAAGTATTTATAGCTTCTCTTACTTTTGTTGTTGTTGTCTGATTACGTTAATTGTGTACGTGGATTGTAAAACAATTACGACACACTTGTCTTATACTAACAACTTTTACCTAACAAAAAAACCCTTTTCTGTAAAGATCATAATCAGTTAAGTGCCATAAGATATTAAGACTTTTTCAGACAAACAATTCACTCTTTACGCTTAATTCAAGAGGTAACTGAAAGGTGATCAAGCCAGACGGAGATTCACCCGCTTGAAGCGTTGAATAACAAAGTTTCCTTACATTATTTATTCACGCGAATTTACTCTTACAATGTTATTGATGATTTTTTTTTAAATCTACACTTCATTTGCTTGATGTTATATAATTGGAAATAAGGCGAGGTTTCTCTAAACGTTGATAGCTATGAAAAGACATTATGGATGTTCGCAGAGAAACAATTTCGACAGTTTATTGTTTATTTCGGATAATCACGCAAAATCACTCAAGACCTGTCTGCGTAGGACCAATCAAAACTGATTGTTAAATATAGATAAACATTTAAAATGCTCCCCCTCATACACACATATGTACATTTTCTTTTCTTTAGCTCTACATCACAATTATCAGCATTTTAGCAGTTTAAAATGCTGTATTCAGTATTTAAATATATTCATTAAACTAACTATTCAATTTCTGTAGTGCACATTGGTGTATAAATAAGACATTTTGATACTAAAAATAAACACATCTTTAAGGTCCTTTACGTCCATTTAAGTTTCTATGTTATGTATATATACTTTCTGCATAAGTCTATGTTATGTTATTCCGTGTCATTGCCTTTCTCCAAGGAAAGAGTCATTCTCCCCAACACTGCTTCTTCCACCCCACTCCTTCTCTCCCTTCTTCCTGATCTCTTATTTAACTACACCCTGAATACTCCGCTCTAGGCAGCTAATGAACAGCACCCACTGCCAACTGTAGAAATCACGGTTCCAAAGATCGAAGCGTAATTTTACAGTAACGGGAAGCAAACCAGGAATCCTCAGGTTCACAGTACGGTATGCTAACCAGTAGCTAAAATCCTATCCATTTCGGTAGCAACTCATTTGGCCAACAATGTACAGCATTAAATATTCCTCTGTTAGGATAAATCTACGTTCCAAGAAACCATTACGGGAAACGAATTCGTAATGAACCAAAAAGCCGTAGTAAAGCTTTCGGAAGATGGATTGAGCATTGGATGTAAAAGAAAAAGAGCTGTTCGTTTGAACAAAAAAGGACATCTTTGGAAATGTTTGTGATTATATATGGGATTTAAGTGGATTCGTTTATGTATTTTGAAACACCTGCAATTTATTTTTAATTTAATATCTAATAAATAAAGTAGATTTTTTTATCGCCTGCCGCAATGTCTAAACGGAAAATGTGTTTTCAGAAAATGTAAAAAAAAGTAAACACATTTCTATGGCTTTTTCCAACCCTTTATATTTCACTCTATTTCATAATTGTTCTAATTTTTAATAGTTAAGTTTGATGCCATGAGCTTGTTTTAGTATTAATGCTAATTTAAAAAATTATTTATTATTTTACAGACTTCTTATTAATAACCGAAGAAATATTTATTAAAAAACAGCTAAAAATGAGATGAATAAGAAACATCTAAAATTAACGTTTTACTCGATTTACAGCTGCGTCATCAGATAAAGATTAATAAAAATAAAATCAGTACTCGTCATTTGAAACAAAACATTTCACACGGTAACATCTGTACTGAGGACATTATGTTGAAGATGTTACTTATAACTGTTTTTAATCTTGGACCAGTTTTAGTAATCACACTTTAATAAGAAGATCCCTTGACCTTATTGCTTTTAGCTAAACTTTAGTTTAATTTAGTTTGTCAAACATATATGTAGGTTATTGAACACAGCTTAGAGAGATAAAACAGAATGCTCTTTTGTGATCTGATATTTGGCGAACTTTTCCATATCTACTATATAAAGCAAAGTGTGTGTCCGGGAAAAAAATACACTGTAGTAGATCTATCATTTCATATGTGTTCCTTATACGTTTTCACATTTCTTGACCAATCAGCAACAAACTTGACACAGTGATATAAGATGACATGAGGAAGGTCATGAAGGGGGTGTGGGTTGAATCCCCATCGTCTATATAACTAAACATCAATATGTGTGTATATCTGTTCCAAATACGTTTCCACATTTCTTGTTCGACCAACACAACTTGACAAAATGGTACAGGATGATACGAGGAAGATCATGAGAGAGATAGACCTCCATCTAATTTCATATTGATAGAATTCTTGAAAAGAGTATGTCTTTCTTTTCAGTATTGCTACCTTTATGTATTTTTATTGCAGTTTTAATGTTTATTATGTTAAGAAAAAATAGATAGATGAACAATTTTCTACCATAGGCTACTAATGAATTTTTATTTCACACATTTAACGGACGGGCACTCCAGTTAATTATAATTAATCAAAAACACCCTAAGTGTAAAAAAAAAAGGTGCGGCCAAAAAAAATGATTGAGAGTACTTTATTTTACTCACATCATGCCCCAAGTTGAATAAAAACGCGGCCTGGTTAGCTAATGAAAGAATATTTGCTGTAAAATCCTTATCAATGAATGCTATAAGTGTAACTACCAGTTTGGCCACCAATTTTGAATTCATTCCTTAAAGTCGCATACTCAATCTTTTTTTTTTTTCACACCTAAAGTGTTTTTGATGAGATATCATAATTTTCTGTTAATACAAACCAACAAACCGCAACATGTAACAAAGTGAAACTCGACAGTAACCCACATTAGCTTTAGGTTCGCAACCCTATTATTGGTACAGACCTTAACAGAACCAGCGAAATTCTTTAAAATATATGGTGGTAGTTTTCCTTTTCTAAAACAGTGTTAATAGCTTTTTCTATAGTAACGCAATGGAATGTAGATTACCAGTTTCATCACCCGCACGCACTCGGTACAGCCGTATCAAGCATCATTAATATACTACTTGCTTAAGTTAATGTCACGCTAAACGCTCTTTAATTGGGATGATTTCATAAAATTTAGTAAAGTTGTGCTGAAAAGTTGACAATCAATAATAACCGTCCACCCGTATGATTTTTTCGAAAACTTGAGCTAGAAACTGCTAATCTAATTTGCTTGGCCTAACCAATACATATGTATCTGCACGTCCTTCCCCTTATAGTTTTGCTGCTCTAAATCAACCATCTTTAATCCGAATGACCAAAAAACTGAAAACGGTCCACTTTTACTCTTCGGTGAAACGTAGTAAAAATGTTAGACTGATAGCTCACGTGATTTTTTGCGTCAGCGTGCGCAAAAATGTTCGTCAAATTTGAGCGGTTTTTGGAGAATAACTTTGCACATATGGCTTATATCTAAACTAAATGAAACTCTTAAATGTTGGCTGTAAAGATCTATCAGGTCTCAAATGTGTAAAAAAATCCATAAATTTAAGTGTGTTTTTTTCTATCAAAAACATTGTCCGTATCTTTGGTGCAAAGAAAAAAGGAAGAAACTCAATCAAACTTGTAGATGTTATATCTCAAGTATTTCTTTATGGATTGCCTTGAAATTTGATATGTGAAGTAAGAGCCCAGTAGAGCATAACCACTGAATATATATATGATAGTTTGGAGTCCGAGCTACAGCTACACTATCACTCCTCTTAATAACACAGTGTGTTCTGCAGCAGGTTGTTTTGTCCGCACGATACACTAGCGTGTGTCTTGATAAATATACTTCAATATATGTGTATGTGTGTATATGTTCCTTATACGCTTCCACATTTCTTGATTAATCAGCACCAAACTTGACACTGTGATACAGGATGACATGAGGAAGTTTATGAGGGGGAGTTTGGATTGGACCCCCATCTAATTTCATATTTAGGTTCGGAAAACTAACAAATCAGCATAACTTGACACAGTAATACAGGATGACATAAGGAAAGTTGGACCCCTCATCTAATTTCATATTAACAGAATTCTTGAAAACAGTATGTCTTTCTTTTCAATATTGCTACCTTTATCTATGTTTATTGCACTTTTAATGTTTATTATGTTAAGAAAAATAAATAGAAGCACAATTTCCTATCCTTTGTTACAAACGAGTTCTTATTTCGCCCGTTCAGCTAGTCTAAAATATATCTCAGGTACAATCTGGGTTTTTACTTTACAGCATTTCTATCTACAGATAACCGTATTATAACTAAGCGACACTGTCGATCTTTGTTCACGTTCCTACTCAGTTGGCAATCTGTGTGTTGTTTTACAGAACGTTTACTCTACGTCTTTAGTTTAATCTAATATTTTGGAATTCAGGACATTATTTAGCCTTTAAATAGCACATGGCGTTGAAAATCCACTAATTTTACTATAACAGGAAAATATTCAAAAATGTTTACATAATGCGGGGAAGCTGATGGAACTATAGAAGTTTTATGATTGGTAAGTAAAGAAACAATGTTAGAGAACTAGTCAGTTTTTTGTCTTCTACACTTTGTGTGGCTTCGTAATGTGATTCTGTCTTATT
The DNA here is from genome assembly GCF_000517525.1 of Limulus polyphemus. Classification (NCBI taxonomy): domain Eukaryota; kingdom Metazoa; phylum Arthropoda; class Merostomata; order Xiphosura; family Limulidae; genus Limulus; species Limulus polyphemus. The sequence continues at coordinate 726,177 of NW_013665672.1, read as the reverse complement.
ATCTGTTTGTATCTTTATATATGTATACTTCTCTATGTACATATCCCTTCTATCTGTCTGCATATATCTTTTTCTTCTGCTTTGTATGCTTTTTGTAAACATTTTGTGCATGAGGATTTTGCAATGCGAATGCACATGCCTCATCTTATGTGTATGTTTAATAAGTTTCATTGTGGTTATATATCTTAAAGGAAGTTTTTGTGAGACATCCACCCTCTTCCCTGAAATTATTTGAAGTTTCATTGTGGTTATATATCTTAAAGGAAGTTTTTGTGAGACATCCACCCTCTTCCCTGAAATTATTTGAAGTTTCATTGTGGTTATATATCTTAAAGGAAGTTTTTGTGAGACATCCACCCTCTTCCCTGAAATTATTTGTATGAATGATGTTACAAAGCCGTACATACCGTCAAACTCGTAAACAATAGTCACTCGAAGTTACTCGACAGATGTTGAAAGCCAAAACAGACATGGCGAACAATATTAAATGTATACTTGTTTTTACTAAAACAACGTTTAACAGGTCTACAATACTATTGTTTTTAAATTAATATTTTCACTTTTATAAAGAATGGAGTGCTAACTTTCAGAGAGAATTTTTAATTATGATTCCCAGAGGTCTGTTTACAGAAATAACGTGTTTTTTTAATTCTCTTCCATTGTATCAGGAGTAGGATAAAGCACCTACATCTACTTCTAGTTTTTAAATGATGATTTGTAATTCTAGTTTCATTTCAGAGAATCTTGTGAATAAGTGTTATATTTCGTATAGAGTGTATCCCTGCCGCTATACGGGTCCTACTTTTTCAAACATCGTTCTTACTAGGATACGTTTGACAATTTCTACAATGTAGTTCTTACATTAGTTTTAACTTTCTTATTTGTGACGCTTTGGTTTCAGGCCTAGTTGTCTGAAATTTTAATGAATCATTCAAAGTAAGAAGATGATGTTGAATCGCCCTCTCTTTCCTTTATATGTTCAGATAAACGTAACTGTGGGGTTATCTTTACTTCTATATGTATGTATATATCAATACATATGTATATACACGTTCTTTAGTGTGCTTCTGTTTGCATTCCCATGTATCTATTTCTATGTTTCTTTCACAGTGTTTATTTGTTTATATGTATATTGTTTTTCTCCTTCTTTATCTGCATTTGACTTGTGATGTATTCCTGTTTATATGCACAGCGGGTACCATATGTTTGTTATCTTTTTTAATATACAGTGAAATATGTAAACACTGAATTAAAAACTTTAGTTTAAACTAGCATAAAATACCCGTGCTAAACTGTGGGGTTCAAAGGCCTCTCGTGATTAAAAGAGGCCCCAACATATCGACCTAGATCCTCCATTATCCCCAATTACATCTATAGTTACCCCAAGAGGAGTCTGTACCGAAACCAAAATTGTTAAGACACATGCCCATTGTTCATGAGCGTGTGTGCTAAGTTTGTTACCGCTAGTTTGGGAGTGGAGGTGTGTACACAGTTTCGAACCTGGCGTCCCCGGGATCCTCATGAAGCCAAGAACACAAAATCAGTTGACAAAAAAACCTACTCTTAGATTCCAATCTAACCTGGGTAAACTTCTGGGTGCGTTTTACCCCCACACCTGGAAAAGTGGCTACGCCTACAGAAAAGGCCACTTTCGGACTTCCTCGAATTTCGCCTGCCAAGTTTGATCCTGCTTACTCCACAACTGTAAGAGATGTTAACTGAATTTGCATGCAAACCTACAAGCTGAATTAATATAAGCCCGACCCCTCTGGTTCACCGATAAGTCTGAAAGCTTATCACATTAAAAACTGGGTTCCCATACCCATGGTGGATACAGCACGTATAGCCTTTTGTGTAGTTTTGTGTTTAACAAGAAACAAAACAAACAAAGAATTAATATAGGTAGGCCAAATTTACAAAAAGTTATAATTTTTGTGGTCAAGTGATATGAGCATCACAAGTCCATAAACCATACAACGTATGTTTTAAGTTTAGTTTTCGAAATCAAATTTAAGCTAATTTAATCTCTTGGTTTTTCTGGTGATTGATTATTCGGCATTAAAATAACGTGTTTATAGTTTCGATGCTGGTAGCCAGCTTGCAGTATGTTTGTTTACTTTATGCAGCCAGTTTTCAAAAAGTACTATATTTTACGCTGTTTCATATCAAATGGTAGAGATCTTTGAAAAAAAAAAGTTGACATTTAGTTTTTGATTTTCTGCTAAGCTCGATAATTCTTTCCTGCTATTAAGCGAGGATGTTAGTTATTCCTTATTGCCCTCTGTAACTATCCTGAATGTGTATTGTTAAAAGTAAAAAGTAATTTTTAAAACTCCTACACAACATGACAACACACATCTACATTCATATACATTGCTATTTAAGTACACTACACAATAATGTACATCACAACATCACACAAAACTCGTATTTTAGGTATGTAACCAATAAGCTTTAAAAAAAATCATATCATCAATAAAGTTGGTAAATGTAGCTTCGAACAATATCAGTTCCCATCAGGTGATGATATCGACAAATGTCAACCAGTGGAACTTAATGTGTCTGAAGCTCAGAAAATTATTTGGGATATTTTATATATATATAAGCTCACCATTATTCAATACTTAACAGACGGCAGAAAGCTATAATTTTCATGTCTATTTCTCAGGAAATATTATGGAGGTTTCGAGTTTAATCATTATATTGGCGTAAAAAAAAATGAGGGATAACAACTCAAATAAGCAATATTTTACAAAGTTATGCTAATAAGACGACTAACCGTTGCATGTAACTTATACTGTAATTAAAATCCCCTCAAGTGTTGTTCTGTTAATTACGTGGAAGGTTCCTCAAAATTGAATATGCTTATACGATATGATGAACTTGTTACCCTCGGGCAAGAATAAAGAGATCCTTTTAAAGTGTTTTATTCAAATTGTCAGTTTGAGGCAAACTTCAATCCCTAAAAGTTAAGGAATCCATAACAGTCAAAACTTTCGCAACTCAAACAATGAAATATGTAGCATCCTTCAGTTCAATTTACCTTCAGGACTTCGAAAGAACTCAAAGGATTTAGTTAACACGGGTATTGTATTATAGGTTCAATACCGGTTTTTCTTTCAGAAAAAAAGAAATATCAATAGGTTAGTCAAAGCGAATAATCGAAGTTGTAACTCAAAGGAAATCTCAAAGAATAAACAAGCAAAACTTGTTTACGTAGAATACAATTGAATCAAGTTTCCCTATAATGCCAAGTGCCTTAAGTCTTCAAGTAGTATCTAATTTAAGTGATAATGTAATGTGTTGTTTAGATCGCCATAACTAATACTAGATCTTTATCTTTTCTACTCAATCGTAATGCAAACTTCGTGTGATACAAGTAGTATATGAAACGACATATTTTGTTGTCTTTCAAAATAAACGTTTTAAGTATCGTAATGATACATTCATATACATGTGCTACTATAAAATATTCAAAATCACCCCCATGGATTTAAACAGCTTAGGTAATCATGAACATGCTCCATGTCTTGAAAACAAAACAAATAAGTCAAGTTGGATTTTCACCACTTTGGTAGCAGTATGCTCTAAAGATGTACTTTATCACAACAGCATGACCTGATGTCAAATTGCCCTCTATGGGACCCGTATTAATACATGAATAGAATGATGTAAATATTGATATACTAATTTGTGGTAACTATTAATTCCATGCTGACTTGGCTTCTCGTTACTTTAAAAGGCGCAAAGCATGTGTGGACATGGCTAAACGTGGTTGAAAAAAAATATGTAGCGCTAAGCAATCTAAGTTGTAGGAAGTGCATTCCTTCAACTATATAAATGCTCAGTAACATGAATCGTTTGAGTTATTATTGTTTCCAGCAGCATTTACACTCAGGAAGGACTTCTTTAACTTTATGTGTCTCACAAGAACGTTTACGTCATGCTTTAATTAGTTGAAACAGGGACATGTGATAAGAATTGTTACGGCCAACACATACCATTGGTAACAAAACACTAAAGATGAACAGCGGCCTCAAAATGGCATCTGAGATGCCAGGGGAAAAACCTTACAGAAGTTATACTTGTGTGTGTTGACGTTACATAGTAGTCTACATCTAGAAAAATAGTGATTATAGTTTTCATCGTAGAAACTTTAGTAGTTATAAATACGGGGCTTTGGTGAAGCTAGATAAGGTTTTGGATATAAAGAGATCTTAAAGAATGGCTTCAAAATCGTGTTTTATTTGTAGTTGATTAGGTTTTTCATGCCACCATATAATGCTTGGAATAAATTTCCATCACAACAGAACTACACACAGAACGGGAGAATAAACTTGTATAGAAAATGCTGCTAATTTCATCCTAATTAATTGAGGAGAAAATTGAACAAGAGAAACACACAACTTCTACTGCGTTGCTTGACTTCCTCATAACTTCCGAAGGCTACGTTCGGCATTCATCAGCTTAAACAAGTGGTATATACTCAGGAATGCCTATCAGACTCTGGTAGTTACACTAAGTTTCATCATTAGCATAAGGATCTGCTACGAATTTACCTCCAATTACAGCGTGGTATCGGATTTCCTAGGACAAAGCATCGGTTGGTCAGCCAGTATCACTGGTGGCTTGCAGATAATGTTGAGGAGGAGGCCGGCGATATCTTAGCCTCAACTCGCAAAAATACAGAACAGTAAAAGATATACTTACTTAAGGCGTTTAGATTTATTTATACGTGAGCTGTAGTGATCTGTCTTTTATAGCTGTAAAAATATTAGTAAACACTGACCGCAATCATCCAAGACAAGGCCTAACTATTGTTCGAACTGAAAAACATCGTCGTACTTTTTAACCAGGTCGCTGCATCATTTAATAAAACTCTATACTTTTCGTTTTTTATATCCTTAAGAACACTGAAAAATTACATAATCGTTAAATTTCTACTGGTCCTTGATCACCGCGACATCGTTAGGTTTGTATCCTCCCCTTGTTGCAAACTTTTATTAAAATGATTTTCATTTGTTGTTTTTAAACCTACATTCTGATCTGTTAAATTTCTACTGGTTCTTGATCACCGCGACATCATTAGGTTTGTATCCTCCCCTTGTTGCAAACTTTTATTAAAATGATTTTCATTTGTTGTTTTTAAACCTACATTCTGATTTTCTCCGTTGGCTATGCGATCGGCTTCAAAATCCTTGTTAAACCTGGTAAGGAAGCTCGGTAATATTTTGTGCTAGTCTTTGTTAGTCTGAAGTTAAGCACAAAACTACACAATGGACTATCATGCTCTTCCAACTAGCAGACATTCCGGTGTATCCCTGGATGGGAGGGGGGCTAGTCAATATTACAATTCGTTTGGTTGAATATTTAATATTTAGTCAATTTCTAATTTATACCAATCTTCTATTACAGCTTAACTTTCTGTAATTAACGTACATGTATATAGGTTTTCACTTTAAGAATAGTTTGTGTGTTTGTTTGTTGTTAAGCACAAAGCTACAAAATTGGCTATCTGTACTGTGCTCACCACGGGTATCGAAACCCGGTTTTTTAGTGTTATAAGCCCGGAGACTTACCGCTGAGCCATTGGGGAGTCGCAGGAATAGAGAAATTGTACAAATAAAAAAAGAACCGAGAGACACAACTGTTCTGTGCCTCACACCACGAGATGTCACCTCGTCAAATAGCATAGTGCTGGACAGGAATGTTTCTGAGTACTTTGCTAAAAAGTATGTGCAGTTTTCAAGAATTTTAAGTTCAAAACAGATAAAGGCGTTACATTTTTAAATTCTTTATCATACGACTTGCCTTAATAAACGAAATATAGTGAAAATTCGTGTTTAAAATACAAATTAGGATATGTTGTATTACTAACATATTATAAAACAACTCCGGAATAGGCAAGGAAAATGATATATTTGAAAATCATGAGCGGACTTTTCCACCTGTTAACACGCTTCTTTCTGTTAGCACAGTTCTTCTTCATGTCTGAGTGAAGGTGACTAACAAAAAATAGACCTAACTAAGATATTCTAAGATATTATAAAACAACTCCGGAATAGGCAAGGAAAATGATATATTTGAAATCATGAGCGGACTTTTCCACCTGTTAACACGCTTCTTTCTGTTAGCACAGTTCTTCTTCATGTCTGAGTGAAGGTGACTAACAAAAAATAGACCTAACTAAGATATTCTAAGCCATTTAACCAAAATATCTAATCACATTAGATTACGCTGTCTTACCTAAAGAGTTTCACGATTTTCGCGAAAAGTAACAGAAGGGTTACTTGTGCTAGTCGTCCCTAAGTTTGGACTTATAAACTAGAGGGAAGGTCAGTAATCAACATTAAACATCGCGAACTCTTTGGTTACTCTGATCGAGTAGCGAAATTGGACTGTCGCTCTCATAACACACACACGCGCCTTTAAAGTGAGGAGAGTGATTTGGCTATAACGGTATGCGAACCATGGACCTTCGGATACTATGAATTAGTGAAGTCATTGTTAGTTCAAAAGTACTCTACAGTTATAAAGCCCAAAACTGTTATGTGTATGTGGTTATATCTTTATGATTAAACCAGGGTTATTCACCTGCCTGATCTTATTAATCGAACCACACTTAATCAACAGTTGATTAAAGTAATCTTGACACGATAAAAGGTTTTAAATTGCATTGAATATAGTAACACACTTAATCCTAAAATTAGATTATAAAACTAAATACCTGTAATTAAGTTTTACATAGCCTTTATATATATATTTCGAAAAACTGCAAGCATATTTTTGTCATAACCACTGATATACTTGTTTCTATAATTCAAACAAAACATACTAAGTCTATGACGCTTAAACTTCACAGAATATTAAATCAGCCACTGTTAAACAAGTAAATTTAATTACTTAGCCTATACGCACATCACGCTCATTCAGAGCCGAAACAGAGATTAGGTGTAAAAAGAAAAGTACAGGCTGAAGTACCGCATATAATATAAAGGTCTATTAACTCCCAAATTTTCCAGCTGTTTCAAGAGCTCTAGAAAGCTTGCAGGTTATTAAACCCTTATATATCAAGTGATACTTCAAACTGTAAGTTACTTTTTCATTAATAAATCCATGTTTTAGAGATGTTTGTTTGTTTGTTTTTGAATTTCGCGCAAAGCTACACGAGGGCTATCTGCGCTAACCGTCCCTAATTAGCAGTGAAAGACTAGAGGGAAGGCAGCTAGTCATCAACACCCACGGCCAACTCTTGGGCTACTCTTTACCAACGAATAGTGGGATTGACCGTCACATTATAACGCTCCCACGGCTGAAAGGGCGAGTATGTTTGGTGTGACGGGGATTCGAATCCGCGACCCTCAGAATGCGAATCGAGCGCCCTAAACACCTGGCCATGCCGGGCCGTTTTAGAGATGACATGCACGTCGCTCACATTAAGACCAATCACACATCCAATACACAAATTATCCTCACATTAAGACCGATCACACAACCTATCCCTTCCTCCAGACGTGCAGCTAGTAAGACAAATCATAGCAGTCAAGTTCGGAGTGATCTTATCTTACCAAGGGGGATTAAAATGCGCATAGAAGGTCCCAAGCATAATTTACCTTAGACATATTGAACTATTCCACAATATTTTCAAATATAACAGCTTTGACATTGTTTTTGAAATAATTTCAACTACTTTTTGTGGTGATGGACACAAATCAAATGAGCAGCAATAGTCAAGTTAAACATCCAAGAAATCCTTGACTGTTCACTTTACCAAATTCGTTTTAAAATAGGCTACTTCATAGCTGGATTTATTTAAGAATCCATAACATTTTCAAACATACTACTTTTAGCTTTTAGCATTACTTTGAAACTTTTTAGACATATTTTTGTGAAGAATGAATGAAACGTAGAAGTTATGTGTTGTTTTTTCATTAAATAGTAATAAAATTCAGTACATAACCGTGTAAAGAGAGTTTTGACGATGAGCACTGCCATAACTGTCTCCACATTCAGATCAGCGCAGACCTGGTATTCTCACCACGCACAGACGGAACTTTCGAAAGAGTTTAGCTGCAAGAGAGTACTTGTTACAACAACGAGTAAGTCAAGCAGGTCTATTACATTCGTGATTTGATGCGACTGACACTGTAATGTCTTTATAATAAAACCGGGACATTTTGTACGTCCCGAGAACTTTTCTAGGACAAAGTGCCCAAAACACGGGACTGACCCAGCAAAACCGGGACGTCTGGTCACTTTACTCAAAGAGTAGGTCAGTTGGAGTTTGATTTATGCCCTAAAAATTTACGTTTTCAATTCTAATGAATGAAGTGGTGTAAAGAGTGTTTAAAATTGCTAAATACCTTTGTATCTAAACTTGTTTAAATATGAGAACATGATTTCTTGAATTACAGCTTAGGATAAAAAATGAATGAAAGTCAACGTAATTGGAGTCTCAGTATTAAAATACTTACTTGTTTGATATTTTTGGGGTTTTTTGTTATGTAGAGCTCACTAAACCAAAGGCCCCCAAAAGTTCGCCAATTTTGCATAACAGGATTATGGGGCCTTTTTAATTTTGCAAATGTCTGTTTGTAAACTTCTAGAATTACATCCCCAATTAGTTTTTGATGTTTGTTGTTGACAGGCTGGATCTAAATGTTGATAATTTTGCTCACCAGTATTAATAGGTTTTATGAGAATATTTGTCAATATTTGTACGTTATTAAGTTCTAGCTTAAATCTAGGTATCAAACTTTAATTGTGTTTTATAATTCTTCGTAACACCTAAACTATCAAAAAAGTTATTTTCATTAACTAACAGTCATACAACTATTAACTACAAATTGTTACTGACGGTAAAACCACATTAGGGTACCTGCTGTGTCATCCCAGATTTCAGTGGTGAGTCTATAAATTTACCACATCCTATAGAGGGACATTAACAACAATGAATGTGTCATGAGTAAACAAGAAATTAGTGATCATTTAGATTATTTTCATAGTAGATAAGCAGTTAATAATTTTGTTTTCATTTGAAAAAGATTCATGTGATAACTATGTAAATAACTAGGGCATATTTTGAATACATTAAACTGTCGGGAAACAAGGTTTATAAACACGTTAAAACTAATACAGAGAGTATCATAAATGGAAAAACGTTTTTTTCATTAAACCTTGGTATACATTCGGGTAAATCAAACAATATGATATCTAAATTATTTTGGATTCCCAAATTACATATAAACGACGTACAAATACAAGTTTATTGCCGGCGCTAATAATGCTACAACTAAGGAATTGACAATTATGATGGTCAATGGTCTGAAATACATTAAAGAGCATTTAGAGAAATACTGCACTGTTATCAAAGAGAAAACAGGTATTAATTCGCGTATAATAAACGGCAGTTTCTTTGAGCGTAAAGACAGAGACAAAGGCTTTGAAATTACAACAATAGAAGCATTTGGTTTCAGTAATCTTTACACTTGTCTTCCTATTGAAAAAGTCAAATATGTCAAGGTCATTTAATAATCCTGGTAAATTACTACTCCGCTTCAGTAAACATAGAACTTTCTATGACAATGTCATTCACAAACATTAACACATTTTCATATTAGATGAATTCTTGCAGGCCATAATCTGTTTTACCTGATAAAACATTTGTAAAATTTGGCGAGCATGCCTTCAAGCAGATACAAGGAATTCCAATAGAAGGTCCGCAAGTTACATATCTATATTTATTTGGAATAGAATGTCCCTGCGTTACAAACTTTGCTAAAATAGACTATAGTAAAGCCTTGCACATCATTCACAGTTACAAATGTATAGATGATATTTTTATACCTAATTATCAAGATTTTCTGGAGAAAGCCTTGTAAATTTATCCGCCTGAATTCACCCTAGAATAAAAGCTCTTCCACTAGCAACAAACTATCTACATTTAGCTAGCATCATTAATAGCACATTCAACTTTAACGCTATCAATTATACGGACACTCTCAACTTTGAAGTTATATACTCTCTCTCTTCCTAAATAGGAATATTTCCAGTAAAGTTATACCACAGTTTTCACAACTCTCAGCTAATTAAGTAAAATAGATTTTTTCCATAATTACAAAATTTTTAGATGAATTTTGTATTAACTTTCTTTGTTATATTATGCTTCGTGTATTTGTACATGTTCTTATTTTGAAAGAACATTCGTATGAACATTGATTTTCGTTTTTCTTTGTTGTTGTCTCAAAGTTAAGGCTACCAAACCGACAATACTTAGTCTAAAACATATGGATATATCTGTCACAGTTAGGATAGCTTCTGACGTTATATAGTTGGAGTGCTGGAATGAGTTCCCTTTGGTAAAGTACGGTGTTAGAAAAGAGAACATGATTCCAAACAAACATACATCAACAGCTGTGGTTCAA
>NW_013665672.1:692648-714762 GCF_000517525.1 Limulus polyphemus | reverse complement strand
AGGGTCAGTGTTTGTGGGTTCCCTGAGATGTGCTATTTTGTTTATTTATCTATTGTTGCTTTCATTAATAATATTGGTTAAAGTAGTTAGTATAACGAATGTCATTACTTTTCATATTCATTCACAGTTTATTGTTATAATTTTATTTTAAATCTTGTTTTGTATTTTTAGCTTATAATTTGTTTTTAGGACTGACCTAAATCAAAGTTGGCGAAGCTCTTTAGATATTTTTGGGTCTACGATCGAAAATACCGAAATACAGAGAAGTTACCTAACTGATGAAACAATGCATTCTAATCTTTATAAGTTGATTAGTAAGAAAAGTATATTAACTTTGTGTCAGGTTTTTAAGGGGACGGATACTTTACAGTTATCGATAAATTTCAACAATAGATGGACAGCACACAATCCATTTGTTATAAAATAATATATTCAGAACAAGTCAAACGCATGTACAAAAATTCGTTACACTATTGGTTATCACAGTTAAATCTAGAGTTTCAAATAATTCTCTTTTCGTCAAAAGTCTATACAGACTGGTTCAGTTACCTTAAAACCCAATTGAACAAGACGAATTATTTCTTCTCTACTCTTTTATCACAATCTGCTGATGGCCAGATTGGTTTTTAGTTTTTGCCTAACAGAGTAAGCTTATTATATACAACGCGGTTTCAGTTGGTAATCTGTTATTTAAGAAAAGTTATTAAAAATGGAATATTAGTTTTATCTTAAGTTTCTTTAAAAATTTTGAAATACTACATATTATAACAGATATTGTACTACAATACAATACACGATATGGGTTTCTAGGATTTTTCCATGCCACATGGAAATAATAAATATCGTCAAGTATATTATTTTACACGACTAATGATAATAAATTGACACGTCTAAATGAAAACTTTTACTAATTTATTTTATGCGATGTTTCGAACAGACGCGCTTTGTCAGGCAGTAAAGACCGTGTTACATTGAAATTAGGTTCAGAAATAATCGTCAAAAGGTAAGATGATAAAAAGATTCTAATTACTTGTGTTCAACATAGAGCACAGTGACAAAACTACCAATAAAAACATTTTTGAACTTTTTTTTCCCATAGTCTAAAGCTGTTTCTTACGTCAAGGATGCAACCCACTTGACAGCTTTGAAAGGACGAGCATGTTCGGTGTGACGGGGGTTCGAACCCGCGACCCTCAGATTGCGAGTCGAGCGCCTTAACCACCTGGCCATGCCGGGCCTTTGAAGTTATTACATAACTATTATTAAAACTTGCAATAATACGGAAAAGAAGTAATTAGAAGAAGTAAAATTGGATTTAGAAATGTAAACACAGAAAAATAATGAACTATATCTTTACCATGGATATACACACAGTTATTCCTCATAATGACGCCGTGTTAGCTCTGAAACATTTTTCTGAACTAAATTTCCAACCACTGAAACCGTCCTTCTACTCGCAGAATTTGTTCTCACTATGAATACCTTCTAATTCAACATCCAACTCTATCAAGAACTTAGCGGTATTTCCATGGGTACAAAAAACGGGTCCTTCCCTCGCTAATCTGTTTGTTGGCTACCTCGAGGACACCTCTATGCCACTTTTGATTATATTTTCCCCGATCTCTTCATCCGTTACATCGACGATATATTAAGTATTGTTACGTGTACCAAAGCCCACGTGCAGATGTTCATTGACTTTCTATAACAACTCCATCCAGCCCTTAAGTACACTTCCGATACCAGTACCTCATTTCTGGAAGTCAACATCCACATTTCATCCTATTCTCTTATAACCACCGTACACTACAAAGACACTGATAGTCACGCTTATCTAGACTATCGCTCTTTCCGTCCCTACGAAACCAAGGTTACCATTCCTAATAGTCAGTTCACAAGATTGAGACGCTTATGTTCTCAGGACCAAGACCTTCTCTCCAAAACCACTGAGATGGCAAAAATTTTCGAACAACGTAACTGCCAGGCTGACGTCATCAAAAAACTCACAACCATGTACACACAGTGTCCAATGCCAATGCCGCCCAACCTAAGGACGAAAGTCAACATGATAGAACCCCTTGCTTTTAACGTACCATCGCCTCAATAGATTAGCAACCAATATATTACAAAAATATTTATATTACCTCACAACTGAAGAAATATTTACTACATCTCCCCAAGTTTCTTACAGACGTAATCCCAACCTCAAAGACCACTTGTTGGAACTTGTCATTGTACCAGAAATATTTGTTATACCTGTCCATACATTTCAAACAACACCACAATAACCCTCCCTAGTTACACGTTCCAAGTCAGGGGACATTACACATGCATGTTAGAATGCGTCATTTATTTCAACAGGTGTAGCAGGTGTCACAAACTATATATTGGAGAAGTAGCCCACAAACTGGATGATAGTTTTCGTGAACACCTTAGGTCTGTAAGAGAAGGATCCATGGATCTTTCAGTTCCTAGACACTTCAATTTCCCTGACCACAATGTTGAATTACTGTCAGTGTATGAATTCAGGTTTGAATCCAAGCAGTTAAGGTGAATACTGCTATACAGTTTTACAGTGGCTAATAACCATAAGCGTGTAAGTTTGACTCAGTACTTAGTGGCTACTTATGTAGAAATTTTTGAATGGTTTTGTGTATTCATCCCTACCTTCTTTTTGCACTTTTTGGCATTGCCATACCTACATCATATTTAATTTTTGGAAATTTTTATTATTTGTTTCCCCTCATCTTTTCTTTTTTTTATTTCACTGAAGTAGGTCGACAAGTGAACATTTGTTTTAATTTGATAATTCAATGGTAATGTGTATTATTAATATCATATCAAATTTGTCAGTTTCTCTATTTTGGGTTACAGGATGGTATAAGTGCTCTGGAATGCTGAACCAATGTAAATGGGATATTTACAGAACCCACACCTTCCTACTTCACCCCAACTCACTGCTTCTGCATACAATTGACTCCACCATATGCTAGGGTCATGTTGATTAATACGGAGGACATGGTACATATCCAAGACCATGAAGTATAACACCACGCATACACATACAGTTGCTAGTTTTGGCCCCATTGAAAATTTGAAGAAACGTGGACTGCTATATAATGTATTGTTTTGATAATTAAAAAACAAGTGTTTTTAAACTTACACATCAATAACTTATACATAGATCTGTCAATTGCATACATACTTAATCTCCTTGATAACTTGAATGTTAATTTATATTATTCTTTATTTATTTATTTTTACTGAAATTGTTTTAGCAGATATATTTGTACAAGGAAAAGTCACAAACGGTCATTATATAAGAACAATTTGTACTGCCATCTAGCGATCAGAAATGAAACTGTTATTTATGAAATATGTAAATAATATGCTTATAAACTGAACTCACCGCTAAATAGTAGTTTTCTATTATCATTTCTCCACAAATATACATGTGGTAGAAGAACAGAATACTATTTCTGTTATACAAGCTGTGAAACACTCGATAATGGCAATTAGGTGCTCAAATAAGACTATAATTTAACTTTAGCAGTTAATTGTAAGCATCATAGAGTAATAGATTGAATGAGGCAGCCATATTTTTCTCGGCCCATTTCTACTTACTACCATGCTTAGTGACAAGTAAACAGATTACAATAACACTTAAAATTTAAAAATACCATTTGAAATTCGCCATAAAAATGCAGCAAATTAGCAAAAAAGGTATTCAGATAAATCCCTGGAAAATAAAATTCACGAAATAATTCGTTTTGTTTTTGTTTTTTATTTTACCTTCATGTTCATGAACAGATTCTTAATGAAACTTATTGCATATAAAATTCCTCCACAAAGAAAATGTCAAAACTGGGGCTGAGTATGATTAACACATAGCCATCCCCAATTTTGAGCTTACAAACTAGATGAAAGGCATTCAGTTAACAAAACCAACTGCCACCTGATGGACTGCTCTTGTATGACAGAACATTGGAAGTTGGCCATCACTCTATACCACTCCCATTGCCACAAAGCACAGAACACGTTTTGGTGATAACAAAACCCGAATATTAAATCCTCAAATTCATATTCAGAAACGCTATCTACCAGGCCAAGACCAACCCATAATCCATTGGAAAAAATATTAATTAATACTGATTGTTGTTCTTTTTTCAGTGCAAATCTACACTATGGGCTATCTCTTCTTTTATATTCCCAAGAAGTGGTACCAGAGAGCATGTTGTTAGAGGATGTCGTGTGACATCATACTTCTAGTGTTACTCACCAATGGGGGGTGCTGCTAGAGGATAAAAGTAGGGTGAAATCACAATCAGATTGTTACTCACTAGAGAGTGTGTTGCTATAGGCATATACTGTCATGAGGCAGATAGTGTTTCCATAGGCAGAAGTTGTTACCAAGGTTCTATAGGCAGACGATCTTACTAAAGTTTATTTGGTGGATGGTTTTACTAATGTTTGTGCTGCTGGGGTGATTAGTTTTACTATAGTTGATATTTAATAAGATGATGAGATCATCATAGGCCTAGGTTCTATAGGTGGACAGTGTTACTAAAGGTCTATTAGGTAGATGGTGTTACTCAGATTCTATAGGTGGATGGTGTTACTAGACGGATGGCGTTTCTGTAGTAGGATGTTGTTACTAAGGAACGATAGGTAGATAGTTTTACTAAGGATAGTGTTTCTATAGGCAGATGGTGTGGCTAGGCAAATTGCGTTACTTATATTTGTGCTGTTAGAGTTGCATAGATAGTTTGCAAGATAACCACCAAAGTGTAATATAGACCAAGTGTCTAAACATGTCCTCAACTTTGTAGTAATAATCAAAATATTAAAATTCATAATTTATCTAATTTGCATACTGTTATTTTTTTACATTTATCAGTATTGAAAGGTTTTTATCACAATTACAGTTTTACTTTATAAGTAAAACTTGCATTAAATCTGCTATTTTATTTTATAATTCTTATCAAGTTTATAGTTTGTGTTTATACATTTGATTGCATTGCATACCTTTTACAAAGGTGTATGGTGTTTCTATAGGAGGAGAGTTACTATATTTCTGTAGGACTGCATGCAGATCTCAACATATCTCAAATTATGTTTACTTTATCACATCTATATTTAATATTTATCACACATGATGTTTTGCTTTTACCAGTTAAACCATGAAACAACTGTATTTTTAAGTATTGAATATAGTTTTAATATATGTCATCAACATTGTAGTGTATATTTAACTACATGTCCTCAAAAGTAAAACTATTATTTAAATGAGACAGTGGGTATAGCTGTTTGTTTTTAAGATAGTGATTTGCAGCTGTCATAAAAGTTTTAAATGCTTTACAAGTAAAACCATTATTTTAACAAAACCACTGTTATAACATATGTCAGATTTTATCACAAATTAGTACCCATTTAATGTCCTTATTATAGTTTCACTTCCATATTTAATGTGTATAACATACTTTTGCGTTTCATATGTAAAACACTTATTATTAAATAAGAAATATAAATTCTAATTGGTATAACATAAACAAAAATTGGTATAATAAAATTCTGAATGTAAGACACTAAAACCTTGTGTGATGTGTAGTAAAGAATACCCGAAGTGAAAGGGTTAACTCTCTAAACACGGGCCCGGTCAATTTGACTAACCACATGACCACTTTATACTCATTTAAAGTATTTATAGCTTTGATGCCACTAACTTTGAATATAGTTTGTATATCTTCACACAATTTGGTAGTCTTTCAGTAAACATTATAAATCTTTCACATACATAGTGAAGTATTTTTAATAAACTGAAAATGGATTTGTCCATGAATATATCGAGTTTTTTTTACTAGTCTGAGTGCAAAGTGAATTTCATGTTAAAATTAAAATTACTTTTCTTCATTCAAAAATCTCTAAAACCTCTAAATACATTTCAAATGTTTCTTTTCAACAAAACTTCATATTTTATCTGTTATTTTCTCTACCCTATACAAGGTTGGTCAATTTGAATGACCTCGTAACCACTAAAAAAATCTAAATAAATCTAAATTACCGTTTTTTCATGCTAGAATGGCTTCAAATTGTAACATGAAACTACATTTGTTTTTCCTAAATAGATTTAAACTTGTAACAGTATACATCTATTTATATTTAAATTATATTGTTTTATTGCTCTTTTATTGTCTTTTGAACCGTATCTAACTACTTTTTGTACCATTATAAGTTGTAAATCACTTGGGGAATGTGCAACTCAAATGTCAGCTAATTTCATGTCTAGTTTAGTCTTTTAAGATAAATTACACCCCATGAATATCAGTTTCTAACAAGTATGTTTGAATATCTAATACAAGTCTTCTTTTATATTTCTTATTTAATAATAAGTGTTTTACATATAAAATTCAAAAATTATGTTATACACATTAAATATGGAAGTGAAACTATAATAAGTACATTAAATGAGTACTAATTTTGGATAAAATCTGACATATGTTATAACAGTGGATTTGTTGAAATAATGGTTTTATTTGTAAATCATTTAAAACTTTTCTGACATGTGAAAATTAATCATTAACTAAAAAACAAGTAGCTATACTAATTGTCTCGCTCAAATAATAGTTTTACTTTTTAGGACATTTATTTAAAGATAGACTACAATGTTGACGGCATATGTTAATACAATAATCGATACAGTTGTCTCATGATTTAACTTATAAAAGTGAAGCAGTAGGCGCGATAAATATTAAATATAGAGGGGATAAAGTAAACATAAGTTGAAACATGTTGAGATCTGCATGCACTCCTATGGAAGTATAGTAGCTATCTGCCTATAGAAATATCATGCCTTTGTAAAATGTATCTACTACAATTAAATATATAAGCAAAAACTATAAAGTTGATAAGAACTAGAAACTAAAATACCAGATTTAATGCAAGTTTTACTTATAAAGCTGTACTGTAATTTTTAAAAACTTTCAGTACTGATAAATGTAAAACAGAATGTTATGAAAATTAAATAAACAATTTTAAAACTTTGATTGTTACTATAAATTTGATGATGCATTGTGAAACTTGATCTACATTACCCTCTAGCAGTTCACTTGCAAACCATCTGTACCACACTAGCAGCACAAACAGTATCAACATAATTCACCTAGTAACACTGTCTGTCTATAGAAGCACTGTCTTTAGTACCTCATTAACGACATCTGTCTATAGAATCTTAGTAATGACATTTGCCTAATAGACCCTTAGTAACACCATCTGCTATAACCTTGGTAATGCTATCTGCCTAATATATCCTTAGTAACACCATCTGACTATAGAATCTTAACCTATGATGAGTACATCATTCTATTGAACTATCCCCATATAGTAATGCTATCCACCCCAGTAGCACAAACATTAGTAATCCCATCTGCCTAACAGATTCTTACTAACACTGTCCACCTATAAAAATATTGCCCTTAGTAATATCGTCTATCTATAGAGCCTTGGTTACAGCATCTGCCTATAAAAACATCATCTTCCTAGCTTCACTCACCTACAGCAACACAACATCTAGTGAGTAACACTCTAACCTTGGTATCACCCCACTTTCATCCACTAGCAACACACTATCTGGTGCCACTTCGTGGCAGTATGATGTTATCGCCTGCCCACTCCCCTGTCACCTGAGGCAGCCAATCAACGACTTTCGCCAGAGTATCCCGATAACTACTACCGTCACATTATAACACCCCCCCCCCCCACGGCTGAATTGGTTTGATTTGGTTTCGATTGAATTTCGCACAAAGCTACAGGAGGGCTATCTGCGCTAGCCGTCCCTAATTTAGCAATGTAAGACTAGAAGGAAGGCAGCTAGTCATCACCACCCACCGTCAACTTTTGGGCTACTTTTTTACCAACGAGTAGTGGGATTGACCGTCACATTATAACGCATCCACTGCTGAAAGGGCGAGCATGTTTGGTGGGACGTGGATTTGATCCCGCGAGTCGAGCGCCCTAACCACCAGGCCATAGCATTATAAGCCCTCAAAGTTACTGTTGTGCCACAAATTATTAGATTGAAAAGACAAAATTATTAGTTTTGGAGTTCTCAAATTAATATACAAAAATTTAAATAATAAGTATTTGATGGAATTGCGAGCACGGCTTTTGAATAATAAATTATGATTGTTTTTAATTTTTGAACAAATGTATAAGAAAAAATACTGAAATATGTCTAACACACTTATTTTTGAAATTGTTTTAAATTTACAGTGCATGCCAATTATTCGAAGAAAAAAAAAGAACCAGTAAATACGCAAAATTTTAGAATTAAATTTTTCTACATTCAAACAAACAATCACATCTTACTAGTTACAGCCCGTGGAATATGAATATCCACAAGTTCAGAATAATTAGTGTTAGTTACTGATTAAATCAACTTCTCCGAAAATGTCACTTTTACCAACAACAAAAAAGTGCTCAATAACGGGTAAGGTTTCATTGACATTGATTCGTCTCTGCAAGGCATGTTATTGATCAGTTGGCGTTATAAAGAATTCTGTTCCATTCTTCAGTGAAACTTCAACTTTTTTTACGTCATGTATCAGACGTAAACCCATTGGAGTACGTAGCTTTCAAAAGTTCTGTGAAATTTACTCCAGAACTTCTTGCTAGCCAATTCATGATGTTTGTAATTTTTCGTTCAAGACGGGCCATCACAACCAATGAATTACAATAAATCTATACATCTCCTTAATTGTGATGACCCCGCACATCATAATTGAACCGCCATCGATACAATCGCATTCAACAATAGTACTCTAAGCATATCGTTCAACTCAGGCTGTCCAGACATGAAACGAGAAACCTTGATTAATCTGTAAAGAATATAGACGTTCAACAACGTTACTTCTAAATCTGGATATCTCGGAAAATGTTTAAACGAGTTGTTTAGTCCACTGATTTTCTGAATTAAGCTGCAACCGGACTAATGAAGTTCAACCGGACTAATAAAGTTAATTCCTAGCCTTTTAGTTACTCAAAATCTTTCCTTCTGTTGTCCTAAAGTTCATATTGAGTTCATTATTAGTGGTTCAGATAAAGCTTGTTTTCGTAAATAAGTTTCATGACTGTATGTGAGCGTATAACGCTAAAAATCGGGCTTTGATACTTGCAGTGGGCAGAATACAGATAGATTATTGTATAGCTTTGTGCTTAACAACAAACAAACACTGTAACCGAAGAAAAATATACAATTTTTAATTTTAAATTTCGACTTTTCATACTCGGTACAACCAGTACTGATAATATATGATATTGCTCTCATTTCTTAGACAACAGGCGAGGAGCCTGTTCTTATCTTTCTCTCTTTCTTTTTTTTATGTAAAACGAAAGTAGGTACTTGATTGTTACTTACCTAATGAAGCAATGATGTATTTCGTCACAAATAGCTTTTGTAATAAACCGTTTTATGTTTTTATTGTTGGTATTTACAATCATTCAGAAACAGTGAACATGAGAAATATTTTACTTTCACAAAATACTAATGATGTATTAAACAAGAAATGTGAAGCTCATCGAATAACAAATGCATTTACTAAATCATATTTTTTTTCATTCATTCTATTTTCACAAATCAAGTTATCGAGAATTTCTCTGCATTACCCAGCATGTACTGACCATACTGAAATATGTGCATAAACATTCCACTATTAGGGTGTATACAAACAAAAACACTAAAGCTTCTTATGCTATTTATGCATTTCAGAGCGAAAATGACAAATCGTGTAAGGGCTCGTGTCAACCGTTATACAAATACTGAACATATATCTCTGCCTTTGCTTACATGTGAAACTGCCAACGGTACAATCGATTCAGGAAAGTTTTCCTATATTCAATTCAATAATAAATACCTTAAACTTTTTAGATGAAACGGCTTTTTGAATCAAGATACGTAATGTCAGTTTCAACACCATTGTATGTATCTGTAGTACGTATTCCAAGTAAATTTAAAAGATATAAGGACGGTAAGAACAACCCTCTCTTAAGAAAGGAGTCGACTATAGTCCTTCTTTCAAGTTATTAGTTTTATTGATTATAGCTATCGATTTTTTCTTATACTTTTTCTAACTTTTTGCAATAAAACAATATTTGGTGAATGCAGGCTTTAAAACCTTTAAGCGGTCAAATCATCTGAGGGGTAAGTGAAATGTGTTAATAACTCACAAAAACGATGCTTCAGTGAGTTATCACTGGTGAGTTGATTAACACTTGCAAGAAAACGTTTTCTTGGTGTAGCACAATAGTAAATAATAACTTTAGTTTTATTTCAGATGATATGTGTCACAGGAACTTCTTGCCAGTTTTGAACACACTGGATGGTAGTCTGGAGTTATCAAGATAACTAGTGTCTTGAGAATATTGTTTAACCTGAAGTTACATATTCGAACAATTGGACTAAAGCATTACATTAAAGCTGCTGGCAGATTTAACATCTTCGGCTGTAATAATTAAATGACGATTTGAACCGAATAACTGAATTAACTGTCACTCTTACAGTGCAGCCACGATTGAAACTGTGGAGTACAACGGTATCATAGAGCGAACCTTAGGCCTTTCGATCATGCAGTCTGACACAATAACCAAAATGCCACCCTTTGCCATCGTTTTACTAATACTAACACAGTTAAAAGAAATATACGACCTTCCTCGGCCTTTATACAGGCATTTATAAACAATTCAAAAATCAGCTCTTTAATTAAAACATGCCTTAAAATTATAGATCAACAACTTATTATAACTGCTACAAATATGGTCCCTCATGGCTAATAGCGTTGCAATAAAACAGAGTGTAACATATATAAATATTCTATGATATGTTACGGCCTTATTCACTATTTGAAATAATAAGTTAATTTTTCTTTGAAAACCATATATCAAGCACAGACCACGGAAACTATTTAAAAGCCATTATTACTTTTTTACTTTGTTGCTCTCGGTTCTTGAAGTTATCTAATTCTTCCTCCTCCTCGACGTTCCAGAAGACCCATTGGTTAATGAAAGTTTTTAGTGACTATTGAGTGCAAAAATAGAACCAGACAACAACAACAAGAGATTGTTTATAATTAAACTGCTTTCAAATCAAGCAGCATCTTAGAAAAATAAAATCGACTGGCAATAATCTTTTAAAATTCCGCTAAAGAACCATTTGGTTGTAAGAAACTTATAAATCCTTATCGATTTGTCTTTTATGCGATGACAACCTTGTTCAGCGAATTTTGGTTTAACAGTTATTTTCAATCAAACTTAGAAATCAAAGTCGTAAGGTGCTTTTATATATTATTACTTTGATTTGTTTTTCACATTAATATATTTAAAACAGTTGCACAGTGATATATTAGTTGTCTGTTTCAGCCAGTTAAGTAACAAAAATCCATTGTGCATTCTCATTTAAATCATGAAAATATTCCACTTTAATTCTTTAGATAAAATATGGTATTGCATCATTAAATCAGCGTTTAGTCTTTCTGAACTATCTTCACATTGAAGATGGAGCGATTATTTAACGTGAAGTTTCCTCGAATACTACAATTTATTCAATTCTTTATCCTTCAGCATAGCAGTTTCTTCCGACACCATTAAACCTAATGAATTGAACAGAATGTAAAGTATCAACACGGAGAGCATAGGCCTGTTTAATCCATGTGAAATATTGCCTAGTCAACATCCTTGTAATTATAAATCTCTCTTTTCAGTCGGCCAAAATCTATTACTGGCACGTTTAATTTAAATAAACAGCCAGGCTATCAACAGCAGATGCCACGTAACGTTTTCCAACAGATATATATTGGCTAACATTCTGTGATGTATAATCAAAATAATATACAAAGAATCTACAATTATCTTTGCAATTTAAGAGTACCATCTTTTTTTTTTTTTTTTTTACAACTAAAGCTTAACTTTCGGATGTTTCACAATCTTAGCTACATATTCATATCAAGGCAACGTGGTTAGACGTCTAATACTAGAACCCCGATGTATCGAGTTTTTCGGTATGTTATTTTATAACTTATTTTTCTCATTAATGCAGATTAATTCATTAACCTATTTAACGTGTTTGCTCATCATTATGATTAACTTAACGGTTGCATACGTGAAGGGCAGACATAACAATAATCACGACTAATGTCAACGTCAAAGCAAGTAATTCTGGAGTACATGTTAATTTTTACACTTCTAGCTCCAATGTAAGTAAAATTTTGATCACCTAAACAATACTATACGATCTGTTTTAAAATACCTTTCATGTAGAAATCACTTTTCATATTAAACAAATCGTAAGCACATTAAATGGTTTACTATGCCTAAGCCATTAGATCTAGACATACTTATATATGCAATATTTATGGGCTTATATATTTCATTATTAAATACATAGCTTTAAAAAGTAAAATAAGCCATCATACAAGATACGAAAACGAAGGCGAAACTTGTGTTTTGCGATTGAATATTATAGTATTTGAGAACCCTCAAGATATTTATTTAAACATCATTGTTACCGTTGTTTAAGCGCGAACCTACAGAATGGGTTTTCTGTACTTTGTCCACCGTGAGAAATCAAACCCCGTATCTCAGCATTTTAAGTCCGTAAACTTATCGCTGAATAACCGGAGGACATCATTAAAAGTAATGTTCGTCTTACGGTTAAACATCTCACTTTAATATTTCACAAGATTTTTGTGTCTTATGTTTTTAGAGTCACAAAACTATAAAGAGCGGATAGCTGAAGCTAAATTATTCAATATTTCGATCGTGTTTGTGCATTCAGTGAACGTGAAGTAAAAACACAGGGAAGAGGACTTGCAACGAAGTGGTTTACTACAAATAGAATGGTTGCAAGCACTGTAAACAAGCTAAGAAATGTAAATAATACATGTCCGAGCTGTGGTAATTCAAACTGTTGATTGATCAATGTTTTAAACAATATTGTTGCTTAGACCTAAAAAAATGAAAATGTGTTTTTCATATGATATAGATTTAGGTATAGTTAATATTCAGAATGTCTATTTACTAGTAAAGACACTTAGCAATGCCGGGCTGAAAAGTAAAGTTATTACTGGGAGCCGCCCCTTCCATTATTTTGTACCAGAGCACACACTCCTTTGTCTGATGTAAAGATAACTGTTTTGTGTGACGATATTTTGATACCGACCACCTCACTCAGTTGCGCCTCCATTGGCAGAACTTAGACGGTAATATTGAAATGGCTCGGCACTAAGACGATACTATTCAAATGGCTCAGCACTAAGACGGTAATATTGAAATGGCTCGGCACTAAGACGATACTATTCAAATGGTTCGGCACTAAGACGGTAATATTGAAATGGCTCGGCACTAAGACGATACTATTCAAATGGTTCGGCACTAAGACGGTAATATTGAAATGGCTCGGCACTAAGACGATACTATTCAAATGGTTCGGCACTAAGACGGTAATATTGAAATGGCTCGGCACTAAGACGGTAATATTCAAATGGCTGCCGGTATCGAACTGTTTGTCTAACTACTTACTCATTTGAACTCGATCTTTGTGGGGGTGAGGGGGGGGGGGTACACCTGAGTTCCTCTACTTGGCGTTGTAGCGTATTACTACATTCTATAAGATACGGGTTAATAAGTTAAATGATAATGTATTATGTAAACAGTGATATTTGAAGCGTTGTGATAGACTACTAAACGTTGCAGAACAAGGATATACTTACTGGTCAGTAGCACATGTAGTATATAACTTGTTATAGCTGTAATATTGTGATAGTATACTCAACTTTCCAGTATAGCCGCAGTGTTAATGAGTTTAGCATTACTTCGGTAGGATTACTGATATATATATATATATAGAGAGAGAGAGAGAGGAACGAAGAGAGCATGAGTGTCGCCTACGTGTTTGCGTCACTTTTTCACGCCCACACTATTTTGACCGATGTGAACCAGATTTGACATACACATTTAAAACTCCCTCCGGTTGCGTCTAGGTGTTCTCCCTGCTATTCTATTAACCTCTATCTAACTCCGAAAGCACCTTAATGAGTGATGTGGGAGAGGAAGGGGGTATTTGGATCTGACCTCTCATGTTACTTTCAAAGGACTACTATCTGCCTGTGTGCTCGCCTTTCATTCATGCCTTTTAACCGACCTCCAACAAGCTTAACTTGTACCCATAGAGTACCCCAGGGAGTGGCATAGAATGGTCGACGTTCGTTTTCTACCCAGTATATCACCCCGGGGACCTTTATTAATCTTTACTGACCTTCGAAGGCACCCTTAAGGCATTCCTGGCTGTGATATTGGGCAGATCAGCGTTCGAATCTTGTAATCTCCATGCATTTCCCATGCGTTGAACGGGTATGTCAGCCTGCTAATATTATAAGGGAAATAATACTGATATTACAATTATTTTGTAGAGCTACTTACGTTGGTATTAAGACAGTAATTCTACCGACATTAATATACAGCAGTGGGACTTCTGGTTTTAGTAATAGAGTAATAAGGTTACTGAAATGAATAGCATAACCACGAATCCATTAATAGTATAACTGTAGGTCCAATGACGCAGGCAGTAAGAAATAACAGACATTTTTAACTTGTCTACTTAGTTTGATCTTTGATCACAGCTTTGCTCAAACATTAACGCCGCAAATGAGTGTTTTATGTAAGTGATGTGACAGTTTGTATTTGTTTTTGCTGCTATGGCATTATAGGATAAATTCCAATGTCACGTTAAATTACGCGTAATCTTTGGTAACGAACACAAACCTATTTTAATGGTAATAGTTTATATGTCTTTTCACTGTCTTTTTTTTTTCCTACCATCTCATTTCATTCATTAATTTCAAACCAAGACTACATATAATTTCATAAACTCAAATGATCCGTTAATGTTAGTGATAATAATGTATTCTTTCTTACATTCACAATTACAAGACTTTTTTTATTGGATTTGTAAGTTTTATAACGCGGCACAGATGTAAAGCAACTCTCATTATGTAAATCGAATAAGTCTGAGACAATGAGAACACTCGATGAAGCACCAGTGATTACGTAAGCCGTTATGCTTGATTACGTAGTTACTTTTGTGTTGAACTTCATTCGCCACCTATGAGCTTTTCAAATGAAGAATGTTGCATAAACAATCTGAAAAAATAAAAAGCAAATTTGAATTAAATTTCACTATAAAATATATCAGTGTAAAGTATTTTAAACATTATTGTATGCACGAATGAAATGATTAAGTCTGAAAACACGAGTAAAATATATTAAGACTGTATATTGGTCTTGTATTATCTAACAATATATTTAAACATATATAACGTTAAAGTATATCATTTCATTATAGCTATTACTAATCGATACAGAACTATCATATGTAGTAGTTTAGGATATGTAGGTTTGTATATTGGGATATAATATAAAACCTGAAATAAACTAACAAAACAAGATCTATGTTACAATTGTGCTACGGAATGCATCATTTTCAACTATCAGTTATGATGGATTAACTGAGATTAACTGCAACACATATCGACTTAAAACACTGTTAAGAGCAGACATGTTTGAAGATTTACACGGATTATTACCGATTATTGATTGAGGAATGCTCTTTAATGAGAAACTTTGACTTGTACTTTCAGAAAGCCACAACAAGCAATAACGAAAAATTCGTGTTGTGGCTCCACTAAGTTTACGTGAGAATTTGCACATAATTTAATTTTATAAAAATGTCTACTCCATAAGCTAGATGTATATGATTAGCTATTTGATACTACAACAGTTCCTGTTAATCTTTTTGAACACATTTAACGTAAATAACGAACGTATTTCATATAGGTGATGATACTTTAAAACGCCCATTAGTAAAAGCCATACAACGCGATGATTATTTTTTTCTTCCAGCGTCCAACTTTACTAGGAGAGTATCCAGGTTTGGTTGTTTTATGCCTAACATTCTACGAGTTAGAATTCGCAAATATACATCTGTTCACATAGATGGACTAACTGCGTGCTTTAACTTGGCAATGTGTAATGAGAAAGATAATGAGCTTGAGTGCTTATGACAAAACAGGATAAATAAAGTAACGAAAACGCTTACAATTCGAGCATAAATTTCCAATCTCTACAAGATAGCTGCATTTTCTAGTGTACTATATGCAATTACTGTCAATCCTTTCTATCTGGGAACCAAAACATATGAGAGCTCAAACTTTTGTTCTGTTAAATACGATTATTTCAATATTTCCGCCAATATTCTCGATCGAAATTAGCCAGTAAAAAACGAAAATATAAAATTGTTTAAAAGATCAAAAAATAGGTACTTTTAGAAAATAATAATAAACAAATATGACGTTATATAATATTCTGGTAAAGCATCAAGGTCTGCCAGAACTAACGATTTCTATTCAGACAGGAGGAAATATGTAATAATCGCATTCTTTGTTTTTGGCTCGTCAATTACAATTAAATCAGTCTGCTTGGCTTCAAAACTTTTGCAGTATCGTATTTTTCATTATTATTATTTTTTACACGCGTGTAAGTTTTATTGGTTTGTTTGTTTTTAGCGCAAACTACTTAATAGGAAATCGAACCCCAGATTTTAGTATTGTAAGTCCATTAATTTATCACTGACCTACTGGGGGACTTCTACTTAGCGATCTGTTGTACAGCTAGCAGTTTAGACCTAACTGTTAATTTGAGGGTGATTTAGGTCCAAGTAAGCAATTATCTTAAACCCATTGTTCAAGGAATGCTCTCAACAAAATTTTAAGTAAATACGTAAAAAATAATCATGGATAAATAAAAAAATGTGGATATTCCAAAATCTAGGACACTCCTATAGCAAACTGGCAATAAAGCCGGACCATGAACGTGTTTGAAATTTGATAATGATGATAGGGGAAAATATCTTTCTAACAATAACTCATTCGATGCTGTAGCTACTGTAGTTAGGGGAAAGTGAGATAAGACGACAGTCTTAATTTTGAACTTGTTTTCACCATTTATGGTTAATTTCATAAAACAACGACAGAAGGCTTTAAAATGAACCCTTCGTTAATATATACGTCATTTCTAGTTAATACAAAGATTGGACGGATAACTTTTTATATATACTTTGAAAAAATTCGCGTTCTATGGTTTGGGGCTGTTTTACCTATACGATTAGATAAAACGGCCCCAAAAGATGGAGTACAATGGCCCCACCTTCTTAATAACGAGTTCTGTTGTTGTTGTTTTCTTAGTGTAAAACTACACAATGGGATACCTGCATTCTTTCCACCAAGGGGAATCGAATCCCCGGATTTTATCGTTGTAAACCCGTAAGCCTACCACTTACTCACTGGGAGATATAGAATAAATGTAATCTATAATAAATTATACATTTAGCAATTACATTTAAATCACCTAAATTATAATATCAATACTCCTGTCAGGAATCGGGAGTGTCGTGCGCCACTTGCATTATCAAAGAAAATGACGCAAAAATGCATGGACATTAAACATGAATAAAAATATCCACATGAGAATTAGTGTAACGAACTATCCTCCATTCCCTGCGCGTTAAGATAGTCCCTAATTGTAAAGGCATCGTACGTTATAAAATGTCTGAGAAATTGAACTGTGTTCCTTTTACGGCATATTCGGTCGTTAACAATTCCTCATTACTTGAAACCAACAAAATGAAATTACCTGAAATATGTACTTAACTTAGATCACATTTGCTCAAAAACAAAATGAACTCGTTCTTTGATCATTCACGTTAGCATCCGTGCGCTAATCTGTCTAAGAATGAGGCCTAGTAAGCAAAAGTTACGTATAACTAACTTAGGTGAGAGCACGTCATAACTGATGCTACACAGGAGAAACCGTTTTTACTGAGGGGGTCTGTCTTATTTCATCTTCCTCTGTGCCAGAGAGATTTGCTAATACAGATGGACCTGGCATAGAATGGAGATCGCTGGATCGAAACCCGTCGCCGATCTTGCTGTTGAGACGTTATAATGACAGTTAATCCCACGATTGGTAATGTTGAGTAGCTAGCTGTCTTCCCTTAAGTCTATTACTGCAAACTTAGAGATGACTACCGCAGAGAGCTCTCAAGTAGTTCTACGAGAAATTTAATAAACAAACAAACAAAGCTAGAATTTTTCGTCCATTAAGGTAAAATATAAATTACTAGGTATAAAACTAGTCGCGACTCGCAAAACATTGGCAGTAGTTTTCATACCCTTCGCTTGAATTTTCTGTATTCTATAATACATACACACATGTCATGTATGCTACCCTATCTTGAAGGCATTATGTGTTAGATACATAAATCCTGGTTTATTTGAAAAAATGTTACATGGTCAGACAAATAAACTCACATAAATGTAACTTTATTAAATAAAACTACATCTCCATAACTTTATTTAATAAAATGACATGTAAACAATAAGGTAATGGTACAAAGTATAAAGTATGAAAGAGTTATGAGGATTCAGCGTATGTCACGGTTTTACGAGTTGAAACAAAGAAACTCACAAACAACAAAGAATATACCTATAGTAAAGAAAAAATTAGCTAAAATGTGTTTATAACAGTCTACAAAACGAACCGAAGCTAAATTATTGCAAAGTAAAATAACTGTAAAGGTGTAATGAAGGCAAACTTAGCTGATTATGCAGAATCGTCTGTAATGCGTGTCCACAAAGTGATAAGTATATGGTTTTCAACGAACTGCACATGTGTTAAATCTAAATAAGTTGAGAAAGCCCATCAAAATTGTATTTAGTGGAATGTTCATTTTTTTAGGAAATTACACGCGGGTTAAGCGTTGTTTATGTGAAATACTTGACAAGTAAAAAAAAAACAAAAAAAAACTAAAGTTGAAATCGAAACCAATAGAGGCCAATCGTCATGTGATGACAAAGACATTGTGCCATAATGTACCATACTCGTTGCATTATTGATTCTGAATGGAAAAAGCCAATTTGTATTCTGGAATTCTCAGACAAAGCCCTTTCTAATGATATGAGATTTATAGCGTTTGATCGAGAAATTTGCGAGAAAAGTTCTGGACAGACAAACGCAAGCATATTATTTATATAGATTACTTGATAAGCCAAGTGAATTAATTGCAACTAAAGACTGTGTAAAATTACACAAAGAAAAGTGGAATACGAAAACTTGTGTTATGGACAAAGTATATAAATTCATATCTTATGATGAACATTACCCTGAGAACCCATTAGTGACAAGTCAATGATGTAAAAACGTGATTTGTACACGAGAAACAAACACCCTAAATTAATTAGTAGCTTTTTTGATAAAAAGTATGTCAAATATGAACCAAAGACGCATTTAATTGGTATTGAGAAATAAATGTTTACATTATCCTCAAACCGATGCTACTATAACAGAGACAAAGACCGTGAGAATCTTTATATAAAATTCATTAGAGACTGGACACGAGATCTATATCTATAGATTAACTCAGTGGGAGCATTTTATTAAGTTGTAAGCCATTTTCATTACTCGGTACAAAAGTTCTTGTGGTGGCGTGTGCTTCTGGCTGGTTGCCTTACCACTGGTTAGTAGTTCAAAATCTCTAGGGATATCCAACCGAGCCATTTAACTCACGTGAGTATTCATTAAAGTGCTGTTCAGATGAAAACTGCAATTCCGTGCTGTAGTTTTTATTACTGTTTCGAATAAGTAAGATAATAGCAGGGAGTTTGTTTAGAAGGGGTGAAATTACGCCTCTTTTACTTCGAGAGCAAATCCCATGAAGATGTCGTGTGGAAAGTTATGCGGTTTCACGTAGATTACTTCTTATGATATTTCTGCAAGTGTAACAAATAATATAATGTTATTTTTAAAATTCACGAGAATGTATGAATTTATATAAAATGTGTACTCTATATTTCTTCACCTATCCTTAACTTTAGAAGAAATATATTTTACCAAGGAAATAAGTAAAAGAAAAAAGCTCAGGAAAAAAAGGAAAAGACGCTCCTTTGAGCCCAATCTTTCTGTAAAACCTTTGAAAAACGCTATAGAAAACAGTGAGAAAGAGGAGCTTCCAGTTTTGTTCAGATATATCTTAACTAGATTGCTGCAGTAGCGTGAAAGCACATTTTAAATGATATATTCTACTTTTTAACTAAGTATACATATTTTGCGTTGATGACGAAAATGTAGCTCAAAGTTTAAAACGTACCAATAGGGTAAATAAGTTATTTTACAGAAAAATTGTAGCTTTGTATTTTTTTATTGTAGGATAGCATTATTCATGTAGCATCTAGTTTTTACATCAACGGAGTTTAGAAAACTGAATCAAAACATTATTTCTGTGAAATACAAGATAGCCCGAGACACAAAATGTATCTATAAATCAGTCATTAGTAGTTTTTAAGCCATTTAAAATGACCAAGTTAATATACAATTTTTCTTGTAGGTTTCTCTCTGCTAAGCTGTCGTTGATGTTTGCCTAATTAGTTTTTATTCAAAGTCAATATGTATTAATACTGCAAGCTGCTATCTGTTATTAGTAACATTTCGGTTAGTCATACTCCAAAGAAAGCCAATATGGTCACTGTGCGTTCGCACAATTACACATTTGGTAACATTTATGTAGACTAATTGTTGCAACTGCGAAGAGAGTAACTTGAAAATACATCTCTCCACACTTGAAAAAATACGTTCATATCGATAATAGAATTGGCAGCAACAGGACAAGATCTTTTTCAGGATATAGCTCATGTGTTTGTTTTACAATTTTCACTCCGTTATGCAAGGTGTATCTGCACATAGCCGTCCCTAATTTTAGGTGATAGACTAGAGAAAAGGTTTCTAGTCAACAGCACCAACTGCCAACATATGGACTGCTCTACTAAGATAATGGGATTTGACAATCATTTTTATAACGCATCCAAAGCCCAAAAGTGCGGAGCGTGTTTTTGTGGCAACAGACGCTAATAATGATCTTTAAGATATTCGATATAATAGTCCAGTCTTGTTCCCTGTTCAAACTGCTCTATAATGAAAAATACACGAACAAGAACAATATTGTGTCGGTTCATTACATGATTGGACAAGTTAACAATTGTTTAAGAAAGTTCAACTGATTGTAAAAACATTGTTCGTGTAGTTTGCTCCCACAGAAATTAACATCGCCATGGCAACAAAGTAGAAAACCTGTAAGCACATTAAGCTGAATCCTTGATCTTAAATGTTTTCTGTTACGACACATCCTGGTATCACGTTGAATGCTTCTCAAACAACTTTTTCGAGTGAGTATACTAACTGAAAATCAAATATAATGGGAACTGATAGTAGCTGTGAGTGGGTTTTTTTTCTTTATATCTATTACTGCCTTTTACCTCAGCAGGCATTCACATCATCCTCAGACACTCTGGTTGTTTCACCAAAACTAGACTTTATCATTTAGCAGCCTCTCCTTTATTACAACTTCATAATAAATGAACATAATTTTGAATAGCTTACGAGGAGTGACATTAGAAAAATACTAAAACGTATTTTAGGTAATGAGGGAGGGGGAAGGAGATCACGATAAATTTTCCAATTTTTCCAATATAATTTACCCCTTCGTTGAATTACTACAATGCTTTTTCACCCCAAATATTTCACTTATACACGCTAATGTGTATGGGAATGCGTTATTACGTCTCAGAATACTACTACTATCACTTATAACATTTCGGCGTAACGGAATTGGAAACGAAGTATGGCTATTCCAAAGCATTAGCTGATAGACATTCTCCCAAGACATACAAGTTAAAGTTATGGCTAAAATACGTCCTTATAGCCATCGTAACAAGCTACTATTTATATCTTCGTGTATAAGAATTACATTAAAAAAGATTCACTTTTAATACTTTTATCGCAATTTTATACCAGAGCAAAATGAAATGTTCAATGATTAATAGATAGAAAGTTCAGCTCGCGAGGGTTGTTTAACAAAATAATCCTTATTCACTGGTGCTTATGAAGCTTTAAATAGTCAACCCAAACAGCTTCGAATTCGATTCCGAGGAACCCACTTTGAGACTAATAATGCTTGGAGTATGAT
>NW_013665672.1:681687-691648 GCF_000517525.1 Limulus polyphemus | reverse complement strand
AATTCGATTCCGAGGAACCCACTTTGAGACTAATAATGCTTGGAGTATGATGACAAAACCTTGTCGAAACGTTGTACAGTTGCTGTTATGTTAAACTATATTAAAGTTTTTCTTCATTACTCATTCAAGCCGTCTCCAAGCATTATCAACTCAAACAACATTTTAGCTACAGGTACGATATTAATAAGTTACAAGTAGTTTCCTTATTTGGTTATTCCTGACTTTATTGAATAATAGAGCTGATTAATACATAGATAGATAGATGCAATATGTCATTTTTGTAAAAATACATTGTTTTAAGATTAGAGTCCATTAGATTATATGTTAGAACAAAGAAATATCTTCAAAGCCACCCCCTAAGAACATTCTCTGTAATGACTGATTTATGAAGATAAATCTCTTGTGATGCTAATGTGTATCAAGAATTCAGTCCCAGCTGTTTTAAATTAGAGACACATTATCCCTTTCACAATAAGCTTAACTAGTCGGAAAATTTTAAACAAAGTCGATAATACGCTAAAATGTTCTTTTACTATAATCAACTTTAAAATTAATTTTTTGTTATCTTCGATCTACTGAACCATTACCAATAGTGAATCTTAATATTTCTAGTTGGTTACTTTTCATAATTATTATTTAAATCAATAATAATATATATATATATTATGGTGTGTGCCCAGGTGGTACATGTCTGTTTTGTAGCTGCGTTGTTTATTCTCTTTCTTTTTTTTTGCTTTCATTTTCTATGTAATAGTACAATTAATTGTTCCTCATCTAAGGTTTGTATAAGCTGTGTTAAATTCACTCTATTCTTCCTTATGATGTAATCTTTTTTTTAACTATATAATTATACACCTCAAAAACCAGCGCACATGGCATAACTACCCACCTTATGGTGTGTGCCCAGGTGGTTTTGTAGCTGCGGTGTTTCTACTTTTTGTTTTGTTTTTATTTTCTATATAATATTACAATTAATTATATAGGTATATGGACACAGATATTATCGTTATGTGAACTTACACACAGATAACTCATAATCCTTCACGTATATATATCAGCAGGATATTTTTGTATTGGTTTACTGTTCCGAATGTTCGTGTAAACCTGTACAAGAGTCATCTGCACTAGCTGTCTCCTGAATTTGCCCACCTACGCTAGAAAGAAGGCACCTCGTCAACAGGACCCACTGCCAACTTTTGGGCTACTCTAATCTAAATGTTGAATTTAATCGTCACTCTTATAACGCACTAACGGCTCTTAATTACACAACACAATTTATTTGTCTTATTTTTGCAGCAACAGCGTTCAAGCCACGCATTTTCGATGTCATGGTCCGATACGTTAATCAGTTGGCCACGCCCAAATCAATTTTACTGCATTCACTTATGTTTGTGTGCCTGGAATTACAGAAAAATTACACTTTCATGGTTGTTCCTTCATTACTGAGTTTACAGAAAAATTAGATTTCAATGGTAGTTCCTTCATTAATATAATAATGTAAATTTGATTCAAATGAAGTATAAATCTATCTTTAACCTCCAAATAACTCAAGTATAGCCTGCCACGTTAACCACTAGGTCACATCTAGCCCAATGTAGTAAATACTTATTTTCATTGTGCCTGGAATTACAGAAAAAAATGGCATGTCATTGGTGGTTTCTTCATGGATGTGAGTCAAACTGAAAGTGTAATTATACTGAAAATATCGAAGTTATTCTATATTTCATAATATAAAAGGCTTGCACACAAACTACTGTTTTGAGATAAATTAGATAGAGATTCTATTGAAGTAGGTAAGTATGAGTAGGCTTAGAATGACTTAACAGCGTGAGCTTTACACCTGCTGAACATTATGATGTTTGTCCAGTTGCCCCAAAAACGCGCTCCACACTTTGATGTCGGGGGTTGTGCTATAAGAGTGCTAGTTAAATCCCACTGATCAGTCAGACAAGAATAGCTCAAGAACTGATATTGTATTGTATTGACTAGCTGCTGCCTTCCCTCTAGTCTTATGAGCTCAAAATTATAGATGGCTAACGGAAATAGCCTTTTGTAGTTTCACACGGAAATTCCGAAAAAATCAAATCAAAAATAAACCCCACTCAATACAAGATTAACTGTTCTGAGCTTGACAAAAAGCATTATTTGTTTAAGTCATGTCAGCTCCTTAATCAGAATCTATTTCCGCTAATGCTTTCATCACTTCATCACATCTGTAGTATATGGATGTTACTGATACAATAATTAAAAATCCCACATGATTGATTAGAAGTAATTTAGTAGTTGCTTACTAGATTAAAGATATATGATTTAGTTAGACTTACGGCTTGTAATTATGAAATGTCTCGATTACTCAAGATGTCGATCGAGATGTAAGCTCAAATATCAACGACTGTTGGATTACAAAGATACAATACACTACATAAAACAATTCAAAGGAATGTTAGCTCCGACTGGATGAAACCAATGTCAGAATAACTTAGTCACCCCTTCAATTCAGTATTATAATCTGGTATCTAATCAGTCATATAATGTGAAAGTTAAAAGGATTAGTCATATACTACATAGTGATATCACACAGTCTTCTTTGTCACTTTGAAGAGAATCGCGATAATTAAAGTAATCCAAATTGTTCATGAATCAGGGCTTGCTCTCACAGAAGTCATCTGGATATGTTAAGGAGCCATCAGATGAATTGACGAAGGCAGCTGTAATAGACTGAGGCAAGTCAGGTGTAACTCTTTCAAAGTGTCGTATCATTGTGGAGCTGATTTGTAAACAATAGTACAAATGCCGACACCTGAACGAGGCAGACTATTATCCACAACACACGCAATCGTAAGGTACTTAGTCTGAGACTAAATCAGGTGTTCGCAGCTAATAGCAAAGCACAAGAAAGCTTGCTTATAACTGTATGAAGAATATGCTTAGTAGAACAATAACCTTTGTCTCCTGGTGAGTTAGCGATAAATTTACGGATTTACAACGCTAGAATCTGGCGTTTGATTACCGGCGGAGGAAAGAGTGCAGTGTAGCTTTGCGTTAAAACTAACACACAGATAAATAATAATATATATATATTTATAAACGAGTCACCCTGCAGATAGTTAACAAGCGTATATTTATTTGATGACAGTCTGAAACCAAATCCAATCATATAATAAGCATACCAGGATCTACCATAGTACATACTGAAGTGAAATGTGATGAATTGTAGAGATGTAAAGACAGCTTTATACATGTTCAGTTATGTTCAATCATTTGCTTTTCACATCACATGTCGAATCAGCAGATGCCTGATTTGAATAAAAATTAAACGAGGAGATGATTAAGATTATTCTGTAACAATGGTTGAGCTTTTTAATTTTCACGATTAAGATTATTCTGTAACAATGCTGAACATTTTAATTTTCATGATTAAGATTATTCTGTAACAATGGTTGAATTTTTTAATTTTCATGATTAAGATTATTCTGTAACAATGGTTGAACTTTTTAATTTTCATGATTAAGATTATTCTGTTACAATGGTTGAACTTTTTAATTTTCATGATTAAGATTATTCTGTTACAATAGTTGAACCTTTTGATTTTAATTTAAGCTTTAATAACGCTGTGCAATGTATGGCTTGATTAGATATCACGAATTGCTTATATAAAATAACTGAACTAATGCACGTGTAAACTTAAACGAGTAAAAGAAAATCGTATCTAAAATAACTTAAATCAGCGTCTAGTGGGTTACAGAGCTATGTTGTAGTTAAAAGCAACGGCTTACATCTATACCATATGTTGACCAAGACGTAAGCTGTAATGTTTAAAAGAATGTCGTATCTGGAATACTTTAAGCTGTGTTTGTTTAATATTTACAATTTAAACAGTTTAGTGTTTGCTAGAGATTCTCTGTTTTTCGCTGCTTCTAAATGTCAACAATGTTGTCTGATTTTTTTAATTTATTTTCATTTCATAACTATTTCTTCTAACCCCCTAGATCTATTTGATTACACTTGCAGGAGTTGTAAATATAATATTTCCTCTTTCAAATCAGCAGTGTTTTAAGACAACATTCTCATAAAAAAAAAACTTTTCAATTCCTGTATTTGGTTTCAGCTTAAACTTACTACTTTTTGCCAAAATATTCAACTTTTTAAACCTTTTACTGCGATATTTTGCAAAATGAATAAATGCTTTTCTCTGAATCTGGAAAAGAATGCAACTTCTATCATGGTTACATAAAACTTTGCTGTTAAATCTTTTTCTTTTACTATAGAATATGGTTAAAAAATGTTAATTTGAAAACTCAACTGAAATATTTAGGATCTAAATCTTGTTTGTTGTTAAGCACAAAGCTACAAAATTAGCTATCTATGCTCTTCCCACCACGGTTTTGAGTTACAAATCTTCCTGAATTACTGGTATAAAGATATGAAAAAAACACAATTCATTTTCTTCCCCCTCCTTAAACATGTATCCGTTTATTTCAAAATTTTGCCCAAACCTACACAATGGCTATCTGCACATAGCCATCCTTAATTTTGAACTGAGGAGAAGCAGTTAGTAAAAAGACACTCTGCAAATTTTTAGGCAACTCATATCTGATTGAATACTGGGATTTGAACGTCACTCTTATACCACACCGATGGCCCAGAAGTACGGAGTGCATTCTTACGATAACAGGTCGTGAACCATGAACCCTTGGATTTACAGTCTAAGCCACGTTCTACCTTTTATTTATTTTAAACACTGGATTTACTAATACATGAGTCGTTGATTTACAATACAGCCTTGAATCTTAAGTCTGTGTTTTGATAGGTATTTAATAGTTAGCTTTAAGACAGTGGTTAACAATAGATTTAAATATTAAATTATTTATCATAACCGTTTTTATAATAACCTAGTTTGGTTTAGTTTGTTTTGAATTTCGCACACAGCTACACGAGGGCTATCTGCGCTAGCCGTCCCTAATTTAGCAGTGTAAGACTAGAGGGAAGGCAGCTAGTCATCACCACCCACCGACAACTCTTGGGCTACTCTTTTACCAACGAATAGTGGGACTGACCGTGACATTATAACGCCCACACGGCTGAATCGTCGAGCATGTTTGGTGGGACGGGGATTCGAACCTGCGACCCTCAGATTGCGAGTCGAACGCCCTAACCAACTGGCCATGCCGGGCCGGTAATAGCCAAGAGCTTCCTGGATATACCATTCTTTCTTAGATCTCCTGGTTGTATCCTTTTTTAACAGTTTGTAAATATATTATTATTATTTAGAACTTCCTAGATATACCAGTTTTTCTTAGAATGCACTGATTTCAGTATCTTGCTATCAAGAGAAATATCACTGAAAACAGTGAAAACGAAACAAATGTTTAAAAGCGTGTATGTAAACTGATTCAACTAAAAATGGCTACCTTATTCTGTTTCTATCAAATCATCTACCTGATTATATTAATCATCTAACATACTATCTTGACTTATATGCTTTTTGTCTATTTATTAAAATATCTCTCTACAGCCATACGTTTTTCATCGATCTATAAAACTATCCTTCTCTCTACAACTATACTATATATATATATACATATATATAATATATCTAATATTCCACAGTTATTTGCTTATCCATGTATATAAGCATTATCTGACTTTTATGTGTAGCAACAAGCTTATCCATCTGCAGTTACGTGTTTATGTCTACATCTATAAAATTATCAGGCTTTCTATACTTATATGTTTATCTATATTCCTTTTAAAAATATGTAACTTTCTACGTACAATTAAATGCTTGTTTATCTATTTCTAAATTTAACAAACTTATTAAACGTGTAGGCCTAACCATTCGTTTATCAAATTATATCTATCTATCTATATAGCATACAGATAATTTAAGTTTCTTTGTACAGAAATAGTCTTATCCATCTCTTTATAAAACATTCTGGCTTTCAACACTTACATGATCATCAATTTGTATACGCACTAACTGAAGTACCTGTTCAACGCACGGAGAATGGCCCCTTGTGGGGTGCATAGGTGGTTCATATCCAAATCCTGACCCTCTTGGTCACTTCTTCAGGACCATAAGGGAAACTGCCAGGTTTGGTGACAATCGGACCAGCGATTTGCCAATTATTAGATATCACACACACACACACACACATACACTGATCGGTTAAGATATAGTTGACTAACTTTTTATAGTTATATGCTTATTCACATATCTATAGAGTTATCTAACTTTCCAACAGACTTAAGTATGCATATCAGTCCATCAAGGTATTAAAAGTACTAAAAGAATGTATAAAGTGCGTGTGAAATGCACTTTATTACGAGCTTGTTCCCCATCAATTTTAATAAACTAATTGCACCAGAGTGACATCACGTGCTGATAGTTTACACTGTGATTGGCTGATATCAGTCAGAAATGCCGCACGAGCATAATGGCTATAAATTTATAAGCACACACCTTCTTCTCTGAAGTAGTCTCGTGAAAACACTCATAGCTCCCAGAACAAAAACAATATATGACAAACGTAATAAATAAATAGATTTTAGGCTAGTGAAGGATGCTCTATTCGACAGACTGAGTGAAAACAGATGTTAAGTAACTTAGGGCATGTTTTATACTTGATGCACAACAGTCCTGTAGAAATCCTACCAATGACCTAGCTGTAAAAACAGGTATGAATATTACCTCTATCATAATAAAGTACACATTAGCATATTGTGACCCTAATGGATATGTAACTGCTCCAAATCCACTACTTAGAAAATACACAAAAGTAAAAGGCGGAAATGAACATCACATTTTAAATAGTGGGATGAGCAATACTATACGAAGGTGCTCTTTAGATGTGAATCCAAATTCAAACTGTGTGTCAATATTTTAGTGTATTTGATGAGAGAGGAGAACCGTATCGTGGTCAATGTACAGCATCTAAAATGAAGCATGCCGAGAAACCATTTCGAGTTGCATTTCAGACAATGATGTTGGAGCTATGCACAAAATTGATAGCACTCTGACTGCTGATAGGTACAAGCACATTTTTATCCATCATGTCATTCCAACAGAAATAAAAACTGTTTGGCAACGATTCATCTTCCACCAAGACATTAATCCCAAGCATGCATCAAAACAATGGTGTAGTTGGACACAGTAGAAAAATGGGGATGATAAAACCCATAAAATCATGGTTTGACCTGTACAATGTAATGATACGAATATAATGAAGGATATTTGAGGTTATATGGAAACTATGTTAAATTGTCGGAAGTAAAACAAGAAACTTAGAACAATATTTCACAATCATGCAATGATAAAATTATGGTGACATTAAAATACGGTGTACTGCTCTATTTAAAGCATATTAACATTACTAGTAGATTGTACAATTGATTCGTTTATTTTCTGTATTTTCTGTAATAGTTTATTGTACTAATGATAAATTTACCGTTTGGTTGTTTGAGACTTTTGTATGTGTTTCACCTGTGCGTTTCCACAATTAATTCCGGTGATGTATAAGATAATCACACGTTCTATCTACAACTATATGAATCAATCTATAAAATTATCTTTCTCTCTGCAGCTATATGCTTTTCCATCTGTTTACATAGTTATCTAACTTTCTCTTTAGACCTCATGTTACCGACTTCTTCACATACTATTCATTATCGTACTGCATCATGTTGGGTAATTTTGTCTGTCACAACACTCAGTGTATAGAACTCACCGAACAATTGAGGAAAGATCATTACTTTTATACCTAAAATCCAATAGAAAATGTACTTACAAATCTAATGGCGTCCCTATCGGTAATTCTAGGGTTAAATGTATATTGTTATCTATCTATAAATTTATCTAGTTTTATACACTTACATGCTTATCCCTCAATCAATAAGTTATCTAAATTGCTCTATACCGCATTATGCTTATTATTATAGTAACAAAATTATCTTTTGACACTTATATGATAATTCGCTTATCTGAAAAATATATATTTTATTATCTACAGTTGAGTGTAACTCCAGCTGTTTATGAACGTATCTAACTTTCTACAGTTATTTGCTTATTATCCATGTATTTGTAAAATTGTATAACTTTTCTCATTTGCGTGTTTATCCATCTTCTTTGTAACGTTGTCAACTCCATCTCGACAGAAATATGCTTAATTTCTTTATTTCTATATATTTTAATTTTGGTTCATTTGTGTATGAAGTTCCTAATATACTACAAATTATTATGCACATGTCTATCAAGTTTTCTAAGTTTATTTTTATACTCATCTTTCTAATTTTAGCTTTTACGATTATTCAAATAATCAAATATCTGTAAAACGTTATATAAAATAAGAAGGTGCTTTTGTTGAGCTAAAAATACATATACAGAAATTGATTCTTCAACTTACAGCTAGACAAAACTTTGTTTAGAACTGAGCAATAGCTAGTGAGCTGAAACCCATTAGGCTTAATGGAACTAGATTTTAATAGAAAACTCTTAGTTACTAATGTTCTATGTACTAGTGTTGTTATATCATAACTGTGCTAGAATTATAAAGCACAAAGTGTATTTGAAAGTTACAGTTTAAACGCCAAAAGACGGCGAAGTAATGGAAAACTAATAAGCCTAAAATTAGTATAAAATATTCTCAGTCAACTTATTTTTATATATATATATAAAGTGTATTTACTGTTATCGTTGGTGAATTATTTAGAAACACAGTCACTTTTAAACTCACGTGCTAAAATACGGTAGAATTAAATTACTTCACAGCTTGGTAGTTTCTCTTTTGTTAACTGACACCATTCCATGCCTTCTTCTGACAAATTTAACCACTAAAAAAATGAATTTTTAACAAAGTATTTCGTTTAGCCTTTAACACTTCGTGAGATTTATATAATTTCTTTTCTTATTTGCACCAACCAAAGTTGAATTTTTTGCGCATGAGCATATTATGTTGTTCAGTGCAACCAAACTTGAAATCGTTGCGCATGAGCGTGTTATGTTGCTCAGTATCGGTTTTAACATTAAGTGATAGTGGTTGCTAGTACAAAACTTGAGTCCGAGTGACGTCGGCAGCAAACCAGATCATCGTTGCCCGCGCTCAACGGTACCCGCATCACTCGTAATTCTTTTGATATTGATCAGCAGTGAAAACCGATCAACAGTCCTTAGGTCACGCCAAAATTTCTCAGTAGAATACATCGTCATGAGTAACAAGAATCTTGCCCTCGCCTTTCTTCTGATGGGCATGGTGGCAAATTTTCAAGGTAAGTTTAACGTAACTCTAATAGAAGAGTTTGTTTTAACTTTCGCGCAAAGCTTCACGAGAGCTATCTGCGCTAGCCGTCCCTAATTTAGCAGTGTAAGACTAGAGGGAAGGCAACTAGTCATCACTACCCACCGCCAAATTTTGGGCTATTCTTTTACCAACGAATAGTGGGATTGACCGTAACATTATAACGTCCTCACATCTGAAATGGCGAGGATGTTTCGTGGGACGGGGATTCGGACCCGCGACCCTCAGATTGCGAGTCGAGCGTCCTAACCACCTGGCCATGCCAGGACTACTAAAAAAAAGATGAATAAAATATGATATCCGTCATATAATATATTATTATAAATTACAAAATATTATTAATTTCCTTCTAAATGTTATTAAGCATTTATTTACAATTAATGTTACAGAATTTATAATTCAGAGAACAGCAATATTTTGTTTACATTTTGGACTTACGTTTTATAATTATTGTTACGTAATGGTACAGGAGAGAATAAGACGATTATTATACGAACGCGCTTTCGTTTATTTAATATTAAAACAATGAGATTTTTATTGATTTTTAATCTGAAAATTTTAAATAGTTAAGACTAACAAAATAATTTCTAAACTTAAACTTTTGCATATATTACTGATAAAGTATTAGTGACCTCAAATGATGTCGAGAGCATCTTCAAAGAATTTCT
>NW_013665672.1:677820-681186 GCF_000517525.1 Limulus polyphemus | reverse complement strand
GTTAGAAATTAGAAAAAGCTGTATTGAAATAATACGCTTAATTTATTTGTTATGAAACTGGAAAATAACATGAAGCATGTTTAATATTTAATGAATGTATGAATAAAATGACTTGAATTTGTGTCAAACATCCTTCACACAAGAGGGCGGTGAAAGATGAATACTGAAGAAAGTTAATTACTACGTCTATTTTAGGTTAAAACGAAAAGAAAAAAAAAGCAAAATCATTAAATGATAAAAAATAAAAAGATCCCGAAATTATAAATCAAGCACTTAACCATAATTTTACATCACTCCGAAAGTGTTCATAATCTATCACGAGGTTAAGTCCAAAACTTCAATATCTTTTGGCAATATACGATATATATTACTAGTACTTACGTTCAGGTCAGACATTCTTCGCGTGATTGGTAGTATGCAATATAAATGCTATACGAACACGAAGTATTAAACGTCTAATAGAAAAACGATAACCTAAACATTCAAATCACATCAAAATCTTGATTGTATAAACTATATCCAGATCTCACGCTCTTAAAAAATCATGAAATAACAAATTCTCTGAACGAAATGACATCAGTTGTTTAACTGAATTGTTCTCTTGAACTACTTGGTTATGTATATATCTTTCTTCATTTAAAGTACTTCAAAAACTCGATAATTTGGTTTAATAAAACATAGAGAAGTGTAAGTCACTAGAGAGGTGTTACACTTTCACTTGTTAACAATCAAAGTATTTATAACGTAATTAAAATGTATTTTACTGATATACACCAGAAGCATGCTTAGAAATGTATTCAACATTGTAGAACTGGGAAATGTATCATATTTTAAAAACTTCTTAACGAACATGTTTCACCTTTTTCACAATTTTAATAGCTCTCATCTTCATCGTTTATGTAAAAGTCGTATCATGTTATTCGTTTTAACTGACTAAAAAATGACTCAATTTCAACTTCGCTAGAAGTATGAATAACGTTTTAAACATAGGAAAACCGTTTTTCATGCAGTAACTTAAAAAAGTCTGAATAAGTGTGCTAATATTTATTACATATATATATAGATCTATGACGTATCGTGTAAATGTTATTTTTTAAATAAACCGCACATAACGCTACACATTTGTAGTTATCCCCCAGAATATACACTTATTTTCAAAATCAAAATATTAACGAGTAAGTTAAAGCGGATTCTCAGTTAAAAGAGCAAACAAAAATTCAAATTATTATATATGTAAATTCGGACAATCATCAACAACATATTCATATAAGTTGAAAAACATATTTGCATTATATGTTCATGGATCATATACATATGCACATTCTTTTTATGTAATTGGCTAATTTATACTTGCTTTAAACATTTCTTATTCACGAACTTCATATTTCAATTTGTATTATGTTTCTTATGTTCATGAAATATGTTTAGTTTCAGTTCAATATTAATCAATTTTTAAGGAGTTTATTTAAAGTAAAGAGCAAAATATTTATTAATAAAGCTATCTAAACAAATCGTAACGAAGCTTTAATATTTAACTAATGAATTAAGTTCTAACGTTTAATGAATGTATAATTACGTCCTACCTACAATCCTACAAGGTGTTACTACATCTAAACAAAAGCACTGACCATTCATAATTTACAAAAAATTCTAATTAAATTCAGATTATCGGTAATAAAAGTAATTGTTTTAAGAACGATGATCAAACTTCACTATCTGATTAGAGAAGACTAAGAGCTAACGATGGTTGCTGTTCACTAACTGCCTTCCCTCTAGTCAATCAGTTCAAAATTAGGGA
The DNA here is from genome assembly GCF_000517525.1 of Limulus polyphemus. Taxonomy (NCBI): domain Eukaryota; kingdom Metazoa; phylum Arthropoda; class Merostomata; order Xiphosura; family Limulidae; genus Limulus; species Limulus polyphemus. The sequence continues at coordinate 679,388 of NW_013665672.1, read as the reverse complement.
CAACTAGCGTACATAACCCTTGTGTTGCTTTGCATCAGTATCTGACAGCAAACAAACCTTTTAAACCTGGAGCAAGTATCACGTGAACACTCGCTAGGGAAATTTGAGTTTGATTGTTTATTTGCATTTTAAGCACAAAGCTACACAATGAGCCGTCTGTGCTCCGCTCCCCGCAGGCATCGAAACCAAACTTTTAGCTCTGTAAACTGTGAGACTTTCCGCTGAATCACCGGGAGGGGGAAAGCAGAATTTGAGATTTATGCCCTAACAATATTGTCCTTAATTTAGTCCTTTATGTTAGAGAGAATAATTTATACTAGCTGGAGTACCCGTACCCTGGACGGAAGATATGTAAATTCATGATTAATGAAAGGTTATCTGAATACATGAAAAGTTGCTTCCCTTATATCTAATTGTAAAAAAAACGCAAAACGCCCATAAGTACTGTGAAACACAAAATGTGAAACAGCAAATTTGCAAGTATATCCACATGGACCCAAAAACCTTCATGCCAAATTTGACGAATATTCATCAACAGGGAGCGAAGTAGTGGTAAAAAAGCGCAAAAACGCTCATGAAAAACCGCAAAACTGAAAATCTGTACATATCTTAACATAGACTTAATGAACCTTCATATCACATTTGGTGATCTACAGAAGGCGAAGTAGTGGTAAAGAAATCGCAAAACGCTCATAAAAACCGCAAAATTGTAAATCTGTATGTATGTTAACATAGACTTAATGAACCTGCATATCAAATTTGGTGATCTACAAAAACGCTCATAAAAACCACAAAACTCAAAATGCAAAACTGAAAATGTGTATGTATCCCTGCATGGACCTAATGAACCTCCGTACCAATTTTCATGAAGATCCATCCACACCCTGCGAAGTAGTTACATGGACATACAACAGACAGTACTGGTATATTTATATAGAACTAAACAATACTATCGATTCAATTTATTTGATGATTGACTCGATTAAAATTTGGTAAAATCTTTTACTCAAATGGCGGAAGCTGAGTATGTGGTTGTTTTGTTGCTGTTGTTGGTTTTTTTTTTAATATATTCTGTGGGCGATAAAATGTCAAAATACAAAGTCACATAAACGGTTGCGAGCATTCTTTTCGGATTCTGTAAGCAGCCAAACCCTCAGTGAACACTTGAAAACGTGTAAAATGTGCTTATCAGGACAGACTTAGACACTTCAACCAATAAAACGTCTTACAAGACGAAGCCTAATCTTTACTGGGTATCTCTTTAGTTCTGTTACTTAATAGCTTTATTATTGCCTATATAATTACTTAGGACATTGACAATGTTATTTTAATGTATAACTAAGTAAAGTCAAAATGTATAGCTTTTTGTCGAACTTTGTTAAAATTCACGTTTAAAAAGTTCACTAAAATGTTATCGTTGTTAAATGTAACATTGTCATTATTTTGCGTATAAAATTATCATTTTATTTGCACATAGTCGCTGTTAACATTATTTTAATATGCGGATTTATCGCTGATATAAAATGCAATGCCATGATTAATCTCATATGTATAGGATTATTATCGAT
>NW_013665672.1:670130-677059 GCF_000517525.1 Limulus polyphemus | reverse complement strand
GGAGAATGATCATAAAAAAGAAAGTGTCTTAAAAGCACTGATGATTTAACATACATCATGATCATTCTCCGTAATGTTATTTTGACCTCTCTCTCTCTCTCTGTATCGGGATTTAGGTCTTTGCGACCTTGGAAGGTCAGGTTCATAGTAACCTCTTCCTCCTTTCGGACTGTGTTTAATCACCAGTGAATGTTTGTGTTGATACAACATGAGGATCGGAGTAAACCGCACTTGCTCCGACCCCTTTCAGGGCCATGTCCATGTAGGTATCGACAGTTACATTCTGTGTTTTGCACTATATCTCTAGAGTCAGTTCTATAACGCACATAACACATTTCACTAGTTAGAGACAAATGGAATTCATTTTGCATAAAATACCCTATTAAATGTATTGTTCTTGGGTTCTAACTAGTGTAGGGGTTTAAAGTTTAGTAATAGGTGGCCTTATTACATCCTTATTTCTAAAGTATATGTTTACAGGTGAGAGGTACTTAGGTCTACTTCCATCATGTATGTAGTAGCGATCAAGTTCACAAAGCAGGTCATTCTTTTGCCAATTTTTCTCGAAGTAATTTAGGGTGTTATGCAAGAGTCTTTCGGCTATTGTTTCTATGTCTACATATCTGTGCATGAATTTGATAAGGTACTGCGGGGGATTTTATATGATGTGGTGATAAATGTGTTTTGTATAGATTGTAGCTTATTTATATGTTTCGGAGCTATGTTTATCCATGTAGGGCTGGCGTATTCTGTTATGAGACGTATATATGTTTTGTTGTCAGGTGATGTTCCCTGTTTGTTGCCTGTTAGACTTCTTGCGTAATTTATGCGTTTCCATATTTTTGTTAATATATTATTTGTATGTTTTACCCACATCAATTTTGTGTTTAAAGTTAATCCTAAAAATTTTGCCGATGTTGTGGTCTGGAGAAGTGTTCCATTCATATATAGTTTAGGTGTTTTTTTTTATTTGTGTTTTGTTGTGAAGGTTAGTAATTGTTTGTTTTTTTATGACAGAATTCTTCTATATTATTTGTTGTTGTTATGGATGGGGGGGGGGGCACTTTTTCAGATCGCAACATCGTCCGCGAATTATGATGCAAATCCTTGATTTGGGTCTTTAAAAGGCATATTACTCACATACATAATGAATAGAATAGGGCTAACTACCCCTCCTTGGGGTAAATGCCTCAGGGGCTTGTAAGGCTATCATTATTCTAAGTTCTTTTGACCATCAAAATTATCATATGTAGTATTGTATATTTTTACTTATGTAGTTACTATTGCTATTAAACATTTTGGTGTCATCATTCAGACCTGTCAAGTCATGTATGTCATGATACGTCAATGTATTACTACACTGCATCGCATGTTACTTTTTGTTCTTGTGTGCTGTGTTATATTATTGCTTTGCTAAGACTACCTACACTTTTAGTCATGGATAACTTATTGATGCCTAGATGTAACAAAACGGTATTGATTGAAAGGTCCAGGAATGTATAATTTATTATTACTGGTTGAATATTCTACTAAAATGAAATGAGTATCTAATGAGTTTTAAACATTCTATTGTACTAATGAGATGACATGACGGACTAAGCAAATAACTAAAATTACCTTATTAGAAATATCCAATAACATTAAAAATGTTATTTCTTTACGTTTTAATTATTGTTTCAGGAATTGTATTTCTTGTAGTGCTTAAAATAAATTTCAATATCTGTAGGGTTAGGCCTACCGAATGAAATGTGTGTTGTTGTTTTTTGTTGTTTTTTTTCTGGCTTTTCATGAAAGGTTATCTAATAATACTTTTTGTATTAGAATAACGTTACTAAGGATGATTTTGAGAGCTAAAACGTTTTATTACCTGAGCTATCAGTGTATATGCTAAGTCGATTATTTATTTAATGTCTTTAAATATGTTTAAATGTTGATAGGTATTATATATTAAATAAATCTTTACCTTGGGATAGATTGTCAGTAAAAATTTCTTTGTTTCGGGTATTCCTGCAAAGTTACATAAGGACTATCTACGCTGGCCGTTCCTAATTTTGAACTATTAGTCGCGAACATGTTTCCAGAGGGGTCGCGAGCTATTTGCGCTGAGTCAACATTTTATGTAAATAAGTAATATTGCCGTGTTTTTCATCTTTGTAGAGATAATGGGAAAGGGGGTTCTCGACACTCAAAATCCTGACGTGGAGGTCGTCTAGCAAATTCAGCTAAGAAACGCTGGTTTATATTGGCTACTCTAAGTAAATAGTGGGATTTGACCGTCACTTTTTTCTATCGGAGAAATGACGAAACTATGGATCTTCTGATCCCAAATGTGGTCTGTTAACCAAGAGGTCACAGAAGTGATGGCCGAAATTTTAAAGACGATTTTTTAGATATAAGCATTTTGAGCCATAATATAATATGCATTTTCCATTTATTGGCTTAAAAAAATTAATCTTTATGCAGATACTCCAAAACATGAATTTGTGATGATTTATTTGTCACATTGGGCTACCGGCTGTATCCTCCGCGAAGGATCGAATCCAGATTTTAGCGTTGTAAATCCGTAGACTTACTTTTTTCTCACCGGGTGACATTTGTGGTGAAATCGAATTATCCTATTATTATTCTTTAATTGTACATTTTTTTAAAATAATTCTTTAACTGTAAACACTAATATCTCAAACGCCCCACAGATTACAGAAATAATCGATTCGCTAATCATCAACATATTCATAGGGCAAAAGGATTGTTTGTTTGTTTGGAATTAAGCACAAAGCTATACAATGGGCTATCTGTGCTCTGCCCACCACGGGTATCGAAACCCTGTTTCTAGCGCAGACATACCGCTGTGCCACTGGGAGAGGGAGCGGGCAAACGGATTTCTAGAAGCTGTAAAACTAAAATAACACGGTTTCAAAATTTAACAAACAAGATATTTAGCCATCTATTACACAATACATTATTTCATTTATCAGGAAGGGATTACATAATTACTGATTAATTATTACCTTTACCATCGTTTAATTAATCTAAGTGCAAAAGTTTGCTTTTAATTGATCAAATTGTGAACCTTCTATAAAACAAATTTGAAACTATACCTCACTATTTAAAATTTCAGAAATTAACAATATTTAATCTGAATATATAATTACCACTGTAGATAAAACAACTGTGCATTGTTTTATTTGACAAGCATTTTCTGCAATATGTCTGGGACAGGAAACCACTAACAGGGATACTTTTCCAATTGCTGAATAAAACGAAAGTTATCTATTATTTCAAAACATCACCAATGTAGCTGACATGACTCATACTTCCCACTAATCAGATTCTGGTACACATTGTTATTAAAGTTGGACACATTTTTTAATAAGAGAGTACTGAAGATCCTGAAGAATTCTGGGTTGGATTGGATGAGCTGCTATTATCCTCTGCAGTATGTCTCAAGCATGATCAAAGGGTTCAGCTCAGGAAATCGTTTTAGCCAATACATATTTATTGTTACTTTCTGTTCAATAGAGGCAATGAGCAACCTTGCTCGATGTGGACATCATCTACCAAAATGGACTTTACTACCATAAAGTCTTACTATGAGATCCTCTTCCATCCATACCTATTGTGGTGTTCTGCAGCATATTTCGGCACTCCAGTCTATAATCAAGACAGATTTTGAATTCTTCAGAAATGATGACCAGTATCCAGTTATTCACGTGTCACTACACATAACCCCTAATCCATTTCAAACCTTCCTGGATGCGTTAGGAAGTCAGAAGTACGCGGAATAATGCCCTTCTGGATTTCATACCAGTCTCATGAAACCGTATGTGTAGCAATTATAACCCATATTACATTTTGAAGGTTAATTACAAATTGAGTACAGTTTGCGACAGAGCATGAACATGAATCACTTTGAATATAACGATTTTTCCGATGGTTTATGACTCTTCTGCGCGCCATCCACGTTGTCTTCTGATCTTGCAACTGGATAGGTATAGACTTCAAATTAACAAACCCAGACATTGGAATACATCAATAATTGAGCGATGTGACATCCAAGAATGAGTCTAGTTTTCAGAACAATGTATACGGCGTTTGATTACTGGGAGCTGTCTTTGTAGCTCATGGTACGGTACTCATCATTGAAAAATGTGTGCATGACTATGAATTTTCACAAAACCTTTGGTAGGAAACATTTCAGTATATACTGATGGTTAAACATGCCATACTTCAAGATGTAAAAACTATTAAAATTCGATTTTAAGAAAAATTTAAAACTCACATTTAGTTTTAGGTCATCTTAATGTTACTCCCTTTCTTTCTCTCTCTCTCTCTGTTATATATATATATATATATATAACATTGTAAGTTGATTTTAAATTTCTAGAACAAACAATATGAGAAATTATGCTCAATTCTTGCAGCTTTTATATTCATTTTCGAATTCCTGTTTGTAAATCATTCTTATTTTATTAAACATTCGATGGCACAGACTTCCCACTTCTTTCCACATTTTACTGGAGAATTTTACTTCGTTAAAAAGTTCATTCTTAGCACGTCGTGTCTAGTGGTAATATCAAAGGTACTCACCACAACATATATGTGACACTAGTAAGAACTGTGCCTATCATTATTTTCTTAGTCAATGTGTATTCAGATTAGATAGGATACAGTTAACTTGGCCTTACACAATATTTTTATTACCCATGAATTATCTTTTGAAAGAACTTAATAATAACAAGAATGCAATTGATTAGACTACAGAAGAAAAGGTCCGTAATGCGAATGTCTAGTCCACCAGTATAATGAGGTTTGAATCATTTTAGGCCGAGCATGACCTAGTTAGCGTGCCGTTATGTAAAGCTGAGTGTCCATTGTTCGCGTCCCATTACCGCAAAAACCGTACTCAGAACTTTGGGGTCATAAGTGCATTATAAGAGGGACGGTCAGATTCCACTATTCTATTAGTCCAAGAAATGGCAGTGGGTCCCGGTGACCAATTGTCTTTCCTCTAAGATATCAGTCACAAAAGTATGGACAGCAACTAGCCCTTATGTAGCTTACAAGAAATTCCGAAACAAAAACAGATTGAAGCACATTTGTTCTTTAGATGAATAGTTAGCATCAGTTTCTCAGAAGGCAAATAACTGCTAACTTGCAAAGCCTAATTTCCCTTCCCTGATTCATTATCATTTTTACGGTCTTCATTTTCTCTCTTCCGCTCTTCTTGTTTCGTTACTGGGTAGATGTTTTTACCTTGTCTGTGACAGAAGATTCGAAACAGTTCTCTTTACGCGAGAAGACGTTCTGCTGACTTACATTGTCATACAGACTGAGCGTTGTCTTGTGGTAAGCGTGTAGGGCTGCGAATCGAGGGTTTTGGATACCAGCCGTGATGCCGCTGAAATGTTCTCTATGGAGAATAAGAAATTTTTTGATATGAGCAATGTAAAAATTGAACCTAGAATTTACAAGCGTCTTATACATACGTGTACTAAACGATTAAATCAGAGACACCTAAGATTCAGGTATAGCTGTACCTAATCTTGAATTACTGAGCAGAGGGAAGGAAGCCAGTTAGCAACACCCACCGCCGAAATGCTTTGTCTGCATCTTTGACTCGAACAACGGAACTGACTATCATTTAATAGCTGAAAGCACAGATCATGTTCAGTGACATCACGTCCCTAACTCCACATCCTTAGATCCGCAGCCCGAAACGCTAACCACTAAGCCACTCCCAACTTGTACGACAATGGCTTTTAGCAGAAACGTTTTTAATATAAATGGTGCAACTATGAATCTTTATTTCACCAACAGAATAAAAACGTGTACCATAGCGAAGGAAAAAGAACAGTGGAAGAAGGAAACTGAAGATCCTAAATAAAATATGAAGGAAATGACTTGTAAATTAACAAGTGTTTGCCTTCCTATAAATATTTTCTATAATCACTTCTTCTAGCCATTCATCTAAAGAGCAAAGATGATTCAAACCTAACAATTTACAATATGGGGATTAAAAGGTAAACATTGCTGGTATCAAACTAGCCACTCACATAAGTCAGTTTTAATTCGGCCAATCAGCTGCATCAAATATTCTATATTGCAAAGATAATTGTATTCTGTGTAGTATAAATCTGAGTTGACAGAGACAATAATGATTGGCATAGTTCATGTATATTGTGAGTAGTTTCCTCGCCGCTAGGGCGTACAAACTGATCTTTCAGCGTACGAAGTGATGACAGGTAGAGTGAAGGTTATACGTTAATATACTAATTACAGCCGTCAAAGGTTGATCCATGATGATGAACAGACGTCCGCTATGTACCCTGTAATCGGCCGAGATATATGTTTCATAATAACGTAACCAAGAATAAACCCAAATGTATTTAAATAAGTCAGTAAGCTTATAAAAGAAAAAACTTCTCCAAGCACTAGAGAACAATATGAAATTCTTGAGTTAAGTTTTGACAAAAAGTGCAAAGCTTCTTCCACCGAAAGCTCTAATGAAATATTTACATTTTATCCTTCTTCATAACATAATACTAAGGACGTTGATAATGACTCATTCATGCTCATCACATAAATTTTGATTTGAAATTTAATATATTTAAACTTTTTCCTCATATAAATATGCCTACTTCTTGCTCAGTACTGACTGGTGGGAGGTAAGCACTCTCTATAGCTGTGAATTAAGTTAAATACGATCATTACGTGTATTCTTACATAGATTTTGGCTAGGATAATGAAGTGCCTTATGTTGCAAGTATGCCACTGTCAGGATATTTAGGGACTATTATTTGTGGTGATATGAAAATGAGAGGAAGAAATCTGGAGTTAAAGAATAGCTGTTTAACATACAGACAGCACTGCATTTCATGTTGATAATAGTACTGTATTATGGTCAGAATAATGACAGAATTACATTTCAT
>NW_013665672.1:666291-669191 GCF_000517525.1 Limulus polyphemus | reverse complement strand
CGTAATAAAGAAAGTGTCTTAAAAGCACTGATGATTTAACATACATTATGATCATTCTCCCTAATAAAGAAAGTGTCTTAAAAGCACTGATGATTTAACATACATTATGATCATTCTCCCTAATAAAGAAAGTGTCTTAAAAGCACTGATGATTTTGACGAAATTCCTTGTATAAGAAATCAAGTAACCTAAGTGATTGTTCTTATTATATATATCATACTTGGACGCAGAAGTACAATGGAACACAGCAAATTTCAAACTTGTGAAAAACCAGCACTGATGAATGTAAATATGAGTTTGTTTTTACCTCCTAATTATATATTCTCTGTTGTATAATCTATATCAATGACGTTTTTGTTTTGTTTCTTCATGGCTTCATGTAGTAAATGACAAACTGATAATCTACAGTCATCAGTAAGGTAAATTAGTATGCCCATTTAATGCCTCCTGTCAACCGAACTTGTCTTTATTTCTAATATAAATCGTAATTGTTCAATATTTTGACGTCACATTTGAATTACTTTAAAAGTCTTTCTTTTTATTTATTATTTTCTAGCGCTTTCGCTTTTACTTGAAGTAAATATCGCCTTATTTACTTCATATAAAACAGCTCAATATGCGGAAAAGCGCAACTTCAAAATCATAATTTCGCGTGTTTTACGATTTTTATTCACTATATTTAAATAAAACCATATGTTTAAGCCGTGTTTAATATTAAAAAGTTATATTTAAACATTGGCTTATATTTCACAGTTCATAAGTGGTCTATATTATGAGACTGCATAGCGTGGGATCTGAATAAAAATCGTATTTGTTATTCAATTAGAAAAATAAACTCTGCGGAGCTCGATAAACGCATTCATGTATTCCTATTGTAAAGCGTAATTAATTACAAATTAATTTTCATTTGTTTATCGGTCCGTTTTGGTATTTTGATAAACAAACACACTTTTTTGCATAGTAGAACCTTCTTTGTTCTTCTCAGCACAAAGCTACACTATATGCACCGTGCCCACCACGGGGATCGAACCACAAGTTTTAGTACTATATGCCCTCGAGTTCAGCATTGAGATTTGGGGACACGGGCAAAGAAATGGCATCGTTTTCGTCTCGATCAAAGTAATAAAGTCTTATTTGTAAAGATTACCGGTGGTATTCAAAAGAAAATGGGTGGTGTCAAAAATGGAGAGTAAAATAGGGGAGAATCACTATATCTCCATAGATAGACTAGGTTATTAAGCGACTACTCATTATTTATACGATTTCTACTTTGCGAATTTTCTGTCATTACCCTTACGAAGAAAACTACAGAGCTAGAGAAGCTCTCAGTACAAGTGTAGAGCACCGCCTTGCATGACAAAAACCTCATTTATTTAATGTATTTTCTATAATCTCAAACCATATCCATGATTTTTTATTCAACAGACTCTCTGAGCGGGCAGAAATAAAGTATCAAATGAATAGTTTCCACTGCCTCAGTGATTATTTTATTTGAACGGTTATTTTGTGCCACATTTCTAATAAATTAGATATTTGTGACTGTCACAAAACAATTCTCACTCCTTCGCTGCACACAGTCAGACTTTTTAGATTGTCATTGGGAACGGCAGCTCTTCATCTGATGCTTTCATTTAGAGTCCTCGGTATATAAATATTTGTCGCGAGCTACATCTATCAGAATATAATGGACAAATTCTACGTTTCGCCTCACCTAATGGGAAATTCTGATCACAAACATTTTATAGGATAACAACGTGATTCTGATTAAAACTCAGCCAAAATTTAGTGATATTTTACTAATATGCTCACCGTAGGGATCGATCTCTAAATTTTAGTGTATGAGCTTACCGTAAGGCTGAACTACATGTGACAACATGAAACAACCGTATTTAGGTTTTCGAATTTTTTCCTGAATTTCTTTCCAAGACCATTTTAACAATGTGTATACGAAGAATATCTAAGCACTCCCACATATAAAAGATATAAATAAATTCTAAACTAATTTACCATATATTCTAATGGTACAAGATGGTGTATATTAGTTCTTGATAAAGTAGAGAAGTGTAATAATAGGGTAAACCTTCTTAATCTTATACTATATTTATACGTACACTATGCATGGAACACTCACATCCTACAGTAAATATCTATATACGTATATGGAGTGGATCATAGCAATTAGTACAATAAAGGATGCAAAACTATAAATAACACAACAAATCTTTCTTCACGATTAAGCTGTATTTGCATGATTACTGAATTGGTCTAACATTGCAAATGTTGAAAGTGTCCGCACATGATCATGTAAGTATCTCCACATTAAAAAAAAATCATATCAACTACAATAAAATTATCTTTAGTGTGTTTATTGTGGATTTGCTCACCCTACATATCTAAAGTGGTTATAAATACATTTCTTCAGGTGAACGAATGATTTAATAACAATATTTTACTGGTCGAACGAATTATTGCAGGTAAAAGACATATAAAATCATGAATTATTAGATATATAATACACTTTTTTTAGCATGTAACTCTATATATTCATACGATTGCATTTTGAATTTTTCAACCTGAACACGTAGGCTAAATGGCCAGATCTGATACCTCATTATTCAAATATAGCCAGATCCTTAATTTTGAACTACTGATCAGATGAATGGCAGCCAGTTAACAGCAACTGCCGCTACTTTATCTTCATCGGGATCGATCCACGTTTTGGACCAGGGAGGATCAGGTTCAGCGTAGACCTCTTCCTCCCTCTCAGGAATTGTTATTTTATTTGCACTGTTACCGAATCCTAGGTAATAACCCTTGTTACGTTGTTGTTGTTGCATTACTCACAGTATGTTACATTTTGTCCATCGTCCGCAGTTTTAATTAACATACCCTTTTCGTCC
>NW_013665672.1:657227-665417 GCF_000517525.1 Limulus polyphemus | reverse complement strand
AATTCATGCGGTGATATTAACTCGTATATAAAGTATTTCTTGCCGTTGTTTGAATCAAATAACGTGATTGGTTGTCACTTTTATGACGTGTCAACATCTTATAATGCGGATCTTGTTCAGCGGCATCGTGTAATAAACCGATTACCTTTCAACTCGCAGTCCGACACAATAACCATTAAACCACGACCGGTTTTCTTCACAATATAATCTGGAAATAACAATAGTAATAGTTGATCTGTGACATCTAGTTTAGTTTTTAGCGATCTCACGTCAGATAGTTTTCTTCCACAAACATGTATTCTATGATTAAATCTTAAATTTGATATATGCGCAAGTGAACTCCCTTACCTTTATGTTTTTGAAACTATTTTTTGTACTGTTTGTTGTTAAGTACAAGGCTACACAATTAGCATATCGTGCTGTGCCAATCACGGGTAACGAAACCTAGTTTTTAGCGTAATAAGCCTTCAGACTTACCGCTGATCCGCTGGAGGGGGCTATTTTTATTGAAACATATGCATAAATTGATCGGTAATTTATGTGATAGTAATACTTGTAATAATTCAAATTCACATCTCCATCAATGGCCTCATAAAGGTCTTCGGTAAGAAAATTACATAATAGTGTTTCAACTACACACTACTGAGTGAAATGCCTCGTGTCAGTGTGTGCAAGAAGCGTACAGTTGGTTTGCTAACCTGAAGAGCCCTGGTATTGAGCAAAAGGCTTCGTCGGCACTGGATATAGCAGATATAGTGTGATTGGCATAAGTTTTTGTTAATAACTATACGTTTTTCTTACTAGAAACCCGCATAGATCCAGTAAATAAATATATTAATAAAATTAATATTAGCCTCATTGTAGTGTAATACCGCATAAATTATCAATTTACAAATCATGCATCACCAGCCTAGGCATTATACACCAACGCATAAGTTGGCACAGAAGTTATTGAAATTGTGGCAAGGTTAGAAGATTAAAAGTTAACATCGTAAATAATTTTATTACTTTCTTTGGTAATCAGGTTCTCTCTAGCAAACGTTTATGATGATAACCACCGTTTTACTGATCTGTTAACTGCATATATATTCCTGGCTTTAGCATTATTTTTGTTGTTGTTATTGTTATGAAATAATGTAAATATTGCTTCTTCTGTAGTGAGTAGGTCCGGCATGGCCAGGTGGGTAAGACGCTCGAGTAAGACTACCCACCACCAACTCTTTTATCAACGAATAGTGGGATTGACCGTCACATTATAACGCCCCCACGGCTAAAAACGGCGAGCATGTTTGGTGGGCTGGGGGCGCGAACCCGCAGATTGCGAATACTGCTAAATTAGGGGATGGTTGTCGTCAGGAAGGGCATCCGGCCCTAAAAAACCCTGCCAAAACCGAAAATAGCGACCCCGTAGATAAAAAGCTACGTAAAAATTAAAAAAATAAACTGTTTTGTAGTGAATGATAAAGTGATTTTGGCTATATAACCAGGAGTGCAAAGATACTGTAACGACACATAGTGTGATCTACGGATTTATTTTAGCGTGTCCAGCATTTGAATCTCATGTGTTTAATTTATAATTATAATAAGAGAGACAGATATATCTTTACATGACTATTGCTGGTTGGTTTAAAAACTTGTTCTAAGAACAATTAAATTTTGATTGATTTTCGGTAGTAATGAAAATTGTTTGTCATAAGTTCTTTGATAATTTTAGCGATTAACAACTTTATGAAGCTTCACTCTTACTACACATGTTCATACGAATCTTAGGACAGCGTTATTTTCCCAGCTCGCAACAATTATAACAGCAAATTCCAAACTGTACATTTTTGCAATAGCTATATCAGTCATTACAAGCAGCTGAAATGTACCAACGTATACTGCCCATCAACCTAGCTGTAATATAGGTGCAGTTACTTGTGAAATATTATTAGTTTGCCAGCAAACCAGCCTTCCTCCGACGATCTTGTCATTCTTTCTTATTCGCGGTGCTACACCACATTTATTTCTATCACACACTGACGGTACACTATTATCAGTGACATTTAAGTGCATTTTTCTAAACATTTTCGTCGGTATCAAGAATAAATGAAACACGGATCAACTGACAATCAAGACAATTTTCTTTACAATATTTTGTTACAATGAAATAAGTAAAGAAACAACTGAAAGGTATTGTATGTTATAACGTTTTTGGATAATGTTAAGCTGGTGAAGTTCTTTTTATTTTGCTGGCTAGACGTTAAGAAGCTGAAATCGCGCTATAGAGCGTTGGCTTATTTGTTGTTATTAATTTTCTTATTCTTTAATAACCAACATTCAAGACTTCAATGCTCTTTAAGCTATCTCTCTTGCGCAGCTGTCAAGAACTGAGACCACACAAGGTAAAGTAGACCCGACGAACTCCGTGTTCGCTAGGAAAGCGCCAAAGAATAAAAAGACGACATCGTATAAAAGTCAGTAAATAATCAGACAAAATTAACATTGTTATTTTCATTTAGGTCACAGAGTTGTTGATAAAACTTTACTCCCACGAAGTTTCTGGATTTGGTGAGTCTGTTTCCTTTAAGATGATGTATTTGCCTTAGTATTAGGTAGAAGTACCGAACGTAACTCGAAATTTAAACGTCTGAATTATTCCATCGCTCAATTCACATAGCCCCCCCCCCCCCAGTGGCTCAGCGTTAAGTCAGCAGGCTTGCGACAATAAAAATCGGATTTCGATACCCGTAGTGGGCAGATAGCACATTGTGTCGCAGAGTGCTTAACAATAACCAAATCAAACTGTCTTTGCATAATTTCGTAACTCTACTTTGCACGTATACCTTATAAGTCATTTTAACCACTAGAAACTAGTTTTAAACTATCATGTTCGTGGTTCCTTGCTCTTATTTAAGAATAAAGTTAATAATGTTGATCATACTTACTAATGTTCAACCGACGACAGACAGCTCAGTAATAAATCCTTTATTGGACTTGTCCTTATAGACATATATCATTTTAAAGTTAAATTTGATTACCTTTATTAGCCTTCCTACAGTTTAAACGAAAAAATGTCTATTTTTCAGGAGTTCTGATTTTTTTTATACATTAAACTTAAGAGACTTTATAAGATTTTCTATCAATGAATCATCTAAGAGATCTGTCGAAGTTATTTATTAATTTTATTATTTGTATCCGTGGCCGGGGCTTGGTCTGGTGGTAAGCGTGTCCATACTGTGATTTCAAGAGCTCATGCTTTTCGCCCGTTGCCACAAAAAAATGTGCTCTGCACATAGAATCCGTGAGTGCGTTAATAGCTATTGGTGCTGCTGACTAGCGGCTTTTTCTTAGTTCATAAATAAAGACGGCTATGCACAGTAAGCACTTTGTGCAGATTTGCGAGAGAATTATAAATAATACAAATCAGCTCTTCGTATTAGTGGACATATGTTTGACAGTAGTGTTGCTAGTGGATTTGTTCTTATCTTGCCATTTATATATTCTGTGTATCTCAAAGTCTAGATTAGCTTTCCATTATATCTCAGTGTTTTATTCCCAAAGCTAACCCATATGTTACTATACGTTTAAATATGTCATTGATATTTCAGTCCTTATTAAAATATCGTTAACTTCTAACCAAATTAAGTTAACTGTAAAATAAAATAAAATGAAAACGTAATTTAGAAAATAATGAAGTCAATTCTATGTAAAAAACTGGCAAAAATGCAAAATGTTATAAGTCAACGAAAAAGAAACTACAACCTTAAAAACATTAGAATTCAATCATCAACAGGGTACCTTCATTTTTATCGATATTTTCAGCTGTAAACTCAAAAATACCTCACGAGAGTTAGCCAACTTATAAACTTTATTTATTCTCCTTTATAACATTTCTTTGTTTGTCTATTTTTCAACGTAAAGCTATACAATGGAGATCAAAGCTTACAAATGAACTAAGTTAACAATTCAATTATCATAACTGTAGAAAGTAAGAATATAATGATCAATAAAAATACTTAAAATCATTCTGACGTTATATCCAACAAAGTTAATGAAACTAAAAGAAACATGGATTATGTCATTGCTTACAAAACATTAGTTATTTTGCTCCTAAGACCCACACAAATCACCAGTACACAAAACTTTAACATACTTATACGCTTTTATGTATTTCCTATAGTGAACATCCAGAAATAAAAGCTAATCGAATATAAAAACACAAAAAGAATACTAGCCGCTTTTACGGAGAGTTATATTGTACTGTGTACGGTTAATAATTGGTAAATTTTGCCTACTTACGCCTCAAGTTATATAGTATGTTTATATCTTAGCGGCACTTCAGCGGCTTTGCAAAATCTACAATTATTGTTCACAAATTAATAAACCTTTTCTGTTGGTTAACAAATCGTATAATCATTCCAAGTTAAACTTTGATTAAAATCAGCATAATAGTTGATGTCATATAGCTTTAACTTAAGTTCAATGAAAAGAGAACAGTGTGGAAGCGTCGTAAATAAATCATAAAAAATACTTTCATTATTATTTTATTCTACGTTTATGTTATAACGAGTTTAATCATCTAAGAATAACATTACTTAACAACAACGGCAACAGTTACCCATATCTTATATTTAGGTTTACAATATTATTCCAAGCTCTTATCAGTCAACAATATTAGAAAAAGTATTTCGCCGTCATAACTCGATAAAATGGTGGGAAACACATAAAAACGACTTACTATATATTTTGTCTCCACGCTAATCTAGGATGAGCAAACCTAGACAAACATTTCTTTGTTTCAGCTATCTTTTATTTTTTATTTTATTTGTTCGTGTAAATCAGAAACGTTTTTGCGAAGGTTTTGGCCTACAACCTGGAGAAATTTTAATCGAACGTCAGCAACTTTACGATTATACTTTTGGAGTTTATTTTTTATCCGCTAGAACAGCAAAATTATTTTGCTGCACATACAAAAAAAAAGGTTTTGATAAAAACAAATAACAAAGGTAATGTGCCAAATGATTTGTTTTTAGAACTTCCGAGTAACAATACATAATACGTTTCTCATGATCTCCCGGGTAACAATAGAAAATACGTTTCTCGTGATCTCCCGGGTAACAATACAAAATACGTTTCTCTTGCGACCTAGAAAAGTACCTACTACAAAACTGTAACCTCGTGAAAGAAAACAAATCTCATCCTGCATTTTTCATGTCTTAGTCAACAAAGTGTGAGACGATTTTCACAGAGTCTAACACTTTAATATATATTAGTTTACTTTCGTATCCTGCTTTTCCCGAAAAGCGGATGACTCTATCTCTATCACTGCCAAACGCGCCAATATTTGCTGTAATTAGATGATAATTGTGTAGTTTGTGTATATATAATTCAAGCGAACGTGGACGTCTTCACCTAGCGAGATAAAATATGGACTTCATCCTGACGAAGACCTCAGCATAGAAGCCGAAACGTCATCCAACTCTGAAACAGACAGGAGCAGTCCATCAAAGTCAAAACTCAGCCGGGGTTCATGGACACCTTTCCTGCATAACAAACTGTTTTTGGCTTGTCTTTCGTTCATACCAGCATACTGTCTTAACCTAACGTGAAAGTTGTTCTCTACGATGACTCTTGTGTCACTGACCTGGGCAAAGAAACATGACCTGAGCCACGTGCCATGATACTAGGTGTGTTTTATAAGTATACATCTTTTGAGACATACCAGTTCAACTAATGTTTTAATGTCAACCGGCTATTGCATCCAGCACTCACTCATTATGCTCAGCACATTTTGTTTCGTTCGTGTTTTTATACATAACTTATTTACAAAGTTATTCTCTCTTATTAGTTTCACAACTGTGAGTTTCGAAGTTTCAACACCAAAATCTGCTCTGTTATTTACTCTACCAATGTTATTTAAATGGAGGATAAAACAACGACGAAAATGGTTAAACATAAATTTTTGATGAAAAAAAAAGAAGAGTTCCGCGTATTTAACGATGTTCGAAATTTTACTGAACTTTAAAGTTCAATACATTAATATTAATTTTTCCTCTCTGAACCTGCTTATAAATTTAAGAGAGCTAATCAGAGGATTCAAATATAGTTAGTATTTACATATAAAAAACAAAAAACACGTGTTTGAGGGTTTTAGTTAACTTTTATTTTTAGATAAACAGACAACTGTTTTGCGTTCTCTTAACTTTCTTCCTTTCGAAACCAACGTAATCTCTCAATTGCCCAACTTAATTGAATTACTATAACATTTCCTAGGTCATTATCATATTAACAATCACTAATTCTCATTGTCTTCTTTTTGTTTGAAGTATGTAAAATAATAGTCAATGCTTGCAACTGTTATATTATTACATAAACAAAAATTACCTTTTAATTCTTTGTAAATTTCGCGTTATGTTCTAATTTTTATCATTGAATCATCATTGTTTACGGCACAACTTGATGATGTTGATATACATTTAACACTAATTCTCTATTCTCAATGCACACTAAGTATCTCATACGAGCGGCAGGTCACAATAACGTCATATTCTAAAGGTTTATGCTGTTGGTCAAGTTCAAAACCTTCACTGTGCTCTATTTTTATCCACAAAATGAACCAATCAAAAACCTAATATTGAACTTAAAATACGACCTGAGATAAATCAATATAAATGATTTATCTTCAGTTTTTTGTTTGTTTTTTATCCTTGTAAATTTAAATAACGTCAAGTGTATGTGGTCATTAACCCTGATCCTAACCAAACAACGTCAACCTGACTCAATTTTTTCCTAAACAGGTATAAATGGCCTTACAAATTTACTGTAAGAAAAATGTTGATATTGTTGGGGATTACTATATCACTAGAAACATTTCAACGTAAGTACATGTCTCATTAGGTCTGTGTTCTCAATATGCTATATGCAATGTAATTACCAAGTTTGTCGTGAAGCCAGATTTTTCTTATTTCTACAATGTATTCAGTTGTCAAGGGTTATTCTATGAAAAGCCTGTAATCACAGAATCATAGAAATGTTTAGTTGTTTTGTTTAAAAAAATTATAATTAATTTCAACTCAGCATTACAAATATACCTTAATAAGTATGTGAATAAATTCAAAGTGTAGAACTGCATGCATTACTATTACTGCTGTAACAAAGTAGTAGAAGTCTCGTCAGTCTTCTGTTGCGTTCCTACATGTTATTTCTTATGCCTGCGTGAGACTTTCAATTTCTATGTGGTGTTCTGATGAAATACACGTATTCAGAATTAGCAAATTAACTACAGAATTTAAGGATTTAGCTGGCAAAGAGAGAGTGAAAGGTGTAGGTGGCGTTGAAGAAGAGACGAAAAGGTGCACACAATAATCTACTACACACAAATCAGAAACGCAAATATATAATAAATGATTATATTGATGAATGAAAAACGAAATTCAAATTAACTACTAAAAAATGAGGATAAAAGAGAACTCAAATGGAAATAGGAAGGTAAAAATTGAGAAATAAGCAAAATACACTACGTTCAAATGTTCACAAAATTGAAATCATGATTAGTATAATTAACCAAACATAATATAGTTAAAAACATATAAGTAAAATTTAATTCTCAAGTTTTTTAAATTTTGATTTGTTTTATGAATCGTGAATTAGAATTACAAACATAAAATATCACGCTTCACTGAGAGGTTCATAGGTCATTCACAGAAACCCCTATGTACCGTTCAAGCTTCTCCATAATCTCCAATTACTTCAGTAGCTACCCCAAAGGGGTTCGTACCCGAAAACAAATCCCGTTAGGACACCTGTCGATGGTAACTGAGCAAGTATGCCATATTTGGTCCCGCTAGCTTTTGAGTGGGGATATGGACATAGTTTCAAACATGGCGCCCCTGAATTCCCAGGGTGTCAAAAACATAAAATCCGATACTAGATTCGAGTTCAGCGACCCTGAAAATCCAACTCGAGACTTTCATCATGGCATATATAGAAAAATCATCACATCATAGAGTTTGAGTCGCCACACTATTGACCAAATTTAAGACTGAGATGGTTAGGAGTGGTACCCACCACAAAGGGGGATAATAATAATAATACCCCTGACCACCACAGTTGAAGAAGGTTTTTTTCCTTTAAAAACTGCCCCCCAGTGGCACAGAGGTATGTCTGCGGACTTAAAACGCTAGAAACCGGGTTTCGATACCCGTGGTG
>NW_013665672.1:647129-657217 GCF_000517525.1 Limulus polyphemus | reverse complement strand
TGGGCAGAGCACAGATAGCCCATTATGTATCTTTGTGCTTAACTTCAAACAAACAAATAAACAAACCTTTAAAAACTAAATTCCTGTCAGGAACAAAGTCAAAAACAAAGGCAACAATCCTAGTGCTCACATGCCTATAATAGATCCCTAATTCCTGTTGCAAGAACTGAAACGACAACTTTAAAGACATTGTGCATATATAATTTTTATATTTACAGAAACCTGTTCTTCAGTTCCAATTATTTCGGGTTTATTTGTTTTTCACAAATATGTTACCAGTCAATAAAAGCCTAAAAATTATTTTAGTAGATAACTTAATCGGATAAAATAATGTTTATGTTACAGAATTGATTATTAAAGTGAAGTGGGAAGTCATGCTTAATAAATAAATAGTCTTGTTATAAAAAGCTGCTTTGGTTTACGAAGTTCAGTGTTACGTACTGCCTTCAGAAAATTACAACTCCTTCTGTTCACGTACTAACTTTTGATACCAAGATAACTGAAACATAATAAAAGATAATCTGGGGAAAATAAGTAAAAAAAAGATGAAAGGTTAAAGCTCATGTGCAGAGTAAAAAAACAGAGAGATAAACAAGGATCGGTAATGGAAATTTATGATTGAATAAATCTCTTCGATAAGATATACGTACTCATCAGTATATTCGAAACAGTTAGAGCTAAACGCTGCTTACATATTTATTACTTCTTTATAGTAAACCTCCAAGCAACAGAGACATGAAAATAAAAATAAACTATTTTCTAAGAAATACGAAATAACGAAACGATTGCGTCCATAAAGGAAGAGCGTTCTATCGAAGTTAAGGGGTATATTTTTTGGTGAGTTAAGGACTCAATGCATCATTGCTATGTTCTTCTCGAAAAGTTCCATTTCCTTCAGTTGTCAAGTTACTTGTGCTGTAGGAAGTGAAATCTTATACTCAATAGATAAGTATACTCTTTCCACTAATCCACCTAAATTTTCCTAACTGTATTCAGCACCTGACATATTGTACAGAAATTATATATATATTAACCAATTGAAATAGTAAATCTATTCAAGTAAATGGAATGAAAAACAGTTGCATGAAATGCTCGTCTGGAACTCGCGACTTAAACTAAGGTATTTCTAAATGTAAAACAATTAGGCTGCTAGTTTCTTCACATGTGTATATTATGTCTGAACCACCTTTTACTACCTGTGTGTAGAACTGAAGTCACTAAGCAACAGCAACTCTTGACAGTTAATTGATTGACTGGCGATAAGCAATTCTGTTTTATTCAACTGTAATGAAAAAGCTAATGAACTGGTGTTTAAGCACGGTTACACATCTATAAAAACATTTTTATGGGTGTATGTATTTCTTTTTAATTTTCTATAAATATATATGTGTGTGTGTATATATATATAGTATAATACTGAATTAGCGCAACAATTGATTACCGTCTGTATAAATACAGGTAGAGGTGCGTACCATCAGACACAATAATTCCAATCCTGACAAACTGTTATTGTAACTTAATGGTTCGGAGTTGGTAGGTTCTGAACCCATGTCATCGTTACATGTTATGATTCTCTATACATTTGTAAATGTCCGTCTTAATTCACTGTCCTTCTGGGGACACGAATTTCGAGTTTCTGGTGTGTCTGAAGAAATACTTAAGCAATTATGTTGTTAACACATTCTTTAAATCATAGAGACTGTTCTTCGTGTGAGCCGATTTCAGGTGTTAAATAAGTGTCATTCACTTATTTTTTTAATTTATAACGTGCCTCAAAAGTTTAAAATTCCTGGAGTAAGTTATTAAAAATCCTATATTTTTTAAGAAATAAAAGTAAAATGTTAGCATGATTTCAAACCTTATAATCCACATAGCCACTGAGAGATACTCGTTTCTACATTAATACTTACGATTACAGAACAAACGTTTTTCACTGAATATTGTTCTCTTAGTGTCATACAACAAAATACATGTCCCAATCTTTAATTAGAAAACACTTATATACACTTCATTTAGGTGTGTACTCGACTCCATTATTTGACATCGTCTTACTGCGTAACTGATCCCAGTATCTTGTCAAATGTTTGAGATTCTGAGTTACAGCTACTTTGTTGATCGAAACCAAAAATTAAAATAAAAGAGCAAAAGAATTATTGCTGGATTGGGAAAAAAAAAACATTTCATCATAAACTTTACACGGTGGCTTTTAATTTTTTTTGTGAAAGATATGAATACTATAAAAAACCATAACGCAGGTATTTGCTGGAGGCTTCAATATTTATATCCTACATGGTTTTATTTTCATGAAAGTACTGCGCTTAGCTTGGATAGTGTATTTTGACTACGAAATAAACCGGTCTTATCTTCTTCTCATATTCCATCTCATTACTTTAGGTATTTAGATAGCTTAGACAACTTTCTTCACTGTAATTACAAAACGTCACGCCTTCCTACACCTTATACAAGCAATTTTTTTGTTTTATATCAAGCGAATTTGATGTTTGAGATAAATTAAACGAGAATAATAAATTCTATATGTAAAAATTTACAGAAACTACCATCAGTTCCCTCTCGGTATACAAATGAATTTCATGATTTTCTTTCTCAGAAACACATAGTCCTTCTTTCAACCGACTTTATTACAGTCATTTTTGTTTAGAAAAGACTGATTTTATACATTATAAACCTCATGTTTCACAATCTCCAGCTATTGGATGCATTATCATTCCTATTTCTGCAGTCATCCTTTTTATTGAAAATACGTAGTCTTATCTATGTGTCAAACTTTTAAACATAATATAGTGTCATCGCTAATCAATATTACTTTCCACGAAGTATTGAAATCACCGAAGATTATTTTTGTGACTGTCCTCCATAATTGGAAATATCCGCGTCCTAACTAAAACTGAACAAAATTAACTTCAACATATTTTACTGTAATTACCAAGTGGGCCTTATCAACTTTTAAAACATAAAATAATGATTATTATCTTAAACTATTTCATCAACACGAACTTGGAAACTTTCTTCTTTGCTGTTTTTGTCGGTTGATAACATAGAAATGAGATGTGAATTTTAATTTGTTATAGATTTGTACACGTAAGTTTGTAATGTGCGTACGTGTTTAGTTATTTATGTGAAGCCCCTTTTTAAGTAGGAAAGAAACCGAAACGCAGTTTTTGTTGTTTTTTTCTGCAGAAAATGATCAAACTGCTTAAATCAGATTAAGTTAACGCTACGTTTGGAATCAGGTTTTAGTAATGCATTAATGTTCCTTGAACTGATTAATGAAAAAAGATGCACTTCAGTCAGTTCACATTAAGTATGCATTGAACACTGTATGACAAAATGGATTACAGCGTACAGAATCACGTTATACTTTTGATGTATAATACTGGCTATATGTATCTGTGTATAAATCAACATCATGCATTTGAGTCTTTGAGTCAGTGAAAGTAAGCTATAAAATCATAAGAAAAGCAATGATGTCTTAAGAAAAATATGTCGAATCAAAAATATGTAATGTGTGTAAAAAATCTTTACAAGCCACCAATCCTAAAATACTTTACTGAATAAATAAATTTATGTATAGGATTGTCAATGTTGGCCTTTAAAGTTGGGAAATAGGTATCTGTAGTTAAGGCAAAACTATTAACGCTATCTGCCGCCATCCTTAATTTTAAATCATTGACCAGAGGAAAGGCAGCTTGTCATTAGCGCCCTACCAACCAATTTTGCAAGAATCCGCTCTCCCCGGTGGCTTAGTGGCAAGTCTGAGGGACTAGAAGGTTAAAAATGGGGTTTCCATAACCGCTCATGTAAATTTGTTGTCCACAACAAACAAACAAATCAAAGGATTCGGCTCAAGTCGCAAACAAAGTGCCTGTATAGGACAGTGAATCCCAAGATCTCGTTTCATGTTTCCTAATCAACGCGCAAAATATCAACACCTATTTAAAAGCTTTCTGTGTTCATTAGTGTGTGTGTGTCATTCTGAGAGCTTGAAAAAAGCGTAACTGTCGTATACAAGCTCGTGGTTTGCGTACATGTCGTTGCGGTCATTCGTAACATGGATATTGTCATGTTCTACTGTGCAGTGAGTTCTCTTATACACTCATTCTGTATAATAATTCATAGCGTTATACTACAACATACTGTTTTGTATTTGTTTCTCTAAAAGGTCTGGTGACAGTTAAATGCTTTGACAATTCTATAATGAATAGTTGTTTTACGCTGAACATCATCAAGGCTAGAGAACCATAGATTCCAAGTATAGCTGTTCCTAAGCTACACATCCGAGGGAACATATCCAGCCAATAGCACGTAAGTTCTTTGTCCTTCTCTTAGAATGGAATGGCAGGATTAGCTGCCACTGTTGTAACGCGCACACAGCTGTACCTTGTCTTAAACCACGGGTCCTACGATACACAGTCCAACACACTAACCACTAGACTTGGACCACAATCAGCCCAAAACAAGTATTATGAAGTAAGGCGTAAGGTAACGTCGGTTGAAGTTGAGAGAGTGTTAGAAAGCGGCCAGCCTTTGGCCAATCTCTAAGGAATTAAGAGATTACAGTACTCTAAGTTATTAGAAAATGATCGGAGTGAGTGGGTATGGTTCTAAGTTCAGCCAGTACAAGGTGTAAAACGTTATAATCCGATATAAGGAAAACAGGTGTAAAGTCGGAAGAAAAAAAAGAAACCGATTCGGCGTGATTTTGAGTAAGGAATATAAAGGACAGGAGTTCAACGAAAGAAAAAAGAAGACCCAGAAATGTGAGAGAGAGAGAATGAATAAACGAGACAGATGAAGGAAGAAAGTAATATGCTGTCAGTAAGAAACAAAACCTATTTCTAAATTTGTGTGGTTTGGATTACCAGTAATAAACAGCAAGTACAACCTAAATAAAGATGATGGACATAAGAAGGGAGAGAGAAATGAAAGTATAACGCGATCGTAACAAAACATTAAGCATAAACTACAACGCGAGAATTACAAGATGTATATTTTTATTAAACCTACATGCGGAAGTAAAACTGTTCGTTTGTTACTAAACATAAGACTACACAATGGGTACTCTGTTCTGTGCCCACCGAGTGTATAGAAACCCCATTTTTAGTCATCGAAGAAGGAGGTGCGGAAGTAAGACCTACACAGGATTGGGATACACTGTCAATTAAATTCAACCTTTACTTGGATTTATTGTTATTAATAACTATTTTTATTGTTGTAAGTTGGCAAAGAAGTCATAGAAATTGTTATATAAGATAGATATATTTATTATTCTGTTATTGCTGTGAAAGAGAAGGACCTTTCGAATTTCGGCCATTGTTCTTTTTAATGGCATTGAGTTACGTTATATGTTTACATTAAATGGGGAATGATAAAAGTACATTCGCGTACGAAATTGCTTTTTATGGAACTCATTAATAGCAGTTTGTAAGCGGGCTTAGTTGAACGCTTTAAAAAAAGGAACTGAATTTTCCCAAGATAATCCTTTATATTTTTCCTCTACCACCTTTATACTTTGAGCGAGTAAACACGTGATTAGATAAATAGCTAACGATCGTAAGGATTTTAGGGGAAAAAAGTATTTTAATGCAAGGATATTTAGAGTTGGCTTGGTGGAACGGACATGGTTACAGCAATCTGTATATTTTAATATATCTTAAAATCTTCAATAACATTGTTAATAGAATACATACATTAATATTCATTCAACATTAGATTATGTGGTTGCTTTGGTGTCTTTCATACTATATACTAACAGGTTTCTTTTGATGCTAAATTGTTAGCTCATCTAGTGATACTGAATACTATTAAAACGAATATGTAACACTTTTTAAAATATGCTTTATTGTAGGGATTACAGTAGCCTCTGAATATCTAAGAAAACAACGATTTGGAGACATTTGTGACGTTCCCATAGTGAATAAAACATTAATTCAATTCAGGATAAATAAGAATTTGTTTTCATTCTCCACGTTTAAGTTAATTCACAGTTCCTTTTATCATAATCATCTTGAGTATAATGCTTAAAGTATTATTTTTATGAACAAACACCGCTGTACTGTATAATCAATGGTGGATAAAAGTTTTGTCACTAACTAGCGAAACAAAAATAACCTTTATGTCATTGAATTTATATATACCTTAGACATTACATTTGTTCAAATGCTGTATACTTGCTGAATAATGACTATCAGACACTGGTATGATAACATCGTTCTTAGACTTTTAAAACCCGTCAAACGGCAGATTTATACTACACAAAAGTTTTATTTTTCAATTCCTTGATATACTCTTCAGCTTACATTATTACACTATACAGCAATCTGCTGCCATGTTCTTAATGTACATTTTTATACTTTAAAAAAGTTCCTTGATATACTCTTCAGCTTACATTATTACACTATACAACAGTCTGTTGCTATGTTCTTTAATATACATTCTTATACTTTTCAAAACTCTCTTGATATATTCTTCAAGTTGCATTGTTATACAATATAACAGTCTTCTGCTGGGTTATTCAATGTGCATTGTTACACTTTAATACAGTCTGTTATTTCAAATTTTCTTAACAGTTGAAGATGAAAATGCGGTGCTTGTTTAATCACTACTCAAGTGATACAAAATAATAAAAACAACAATTAATAGAAAAATATTTATTAAAAAACTTGCTGCACAAATTAAGCTTATAAGCTAAGTTTCCCCATATCTTTGAACCTAGTTATACAATGAAACAGTTTGGAACCTAAAAGCTTAAATATCTATATTTGTTCGTCAGTTTTGTTTGTTTGTTGTCAAGCACAAAGTTTCACAATGGACTATCGGTGCGGTGTTTAACGCAGGAATTGATCCCAAACATTTAGCGTTATGATTCATGAATCTTACTACTGAGGTACTGGGGGGAGGGGGACCGTTCGTCAGCAATGTGCCTTCAGTCGTTATGGTTATTAAAATCGTTTTACTTAAAATACACGTTAAAATTCAGCGGAAGGTTATAAACATGGAATACCGAAGAAAATTACGAATGAAAATATGGAATAATTACATAACTTTCAAACATATGTGTAATATGTAATATGTATTCTTCGCCATTTATAGTAAAGTGTGAAATGCTTTCGGTTTGGAATACCGAAGAAAATTACGAATGAAAATATGGAATAATTACATAACTTTGAAACATATGTAATATGTATTCTTCGCCATTTATAGTAAAGTGTGAAATGCTTTCATTTCAATATATTATGTAGCATGGGTTTGTTTGTAGTTAAGCACAAAGCTACACAATGGGATATCTGTGCTCTGACCACCACGGGTCTCGAAACCCGGTTTCTAGCGTTTGAAGTCCGCAGACATACTACTGTGCTACTGGGGGCGTGTGGCATTGGAAAGTTGTTGTTTTTGTTTTTTGAATTTCGCGCAAAGCTACACGAGTGCTATTTGCGCTAGCCGTCCCTAATTTAGCAGTGTAAGACTAGAGGGAAGGCAGCTAGTCATCACCACCCACTGCCAACTCTTGGGCTACTCTTTTACCAACGAATAGTGGGATTGACCGTCACATTATAACGCCCCCACGCCTGAAAGGGCGAGCATGTTCGGTGTGACGGGGATTCGAACCGGCGACCCTCAGATTGCGAGTCGAGCGCCTTAACTACCTGGCTATGCCGGGCCAGCATTGGAAAGACCAATAGAAATAAATACACTAAAGTTATATAAAATATATATGAATTTTTGTTTCTCTAGTCATTAAAAAAACAACAAATAACTTAATCATTTAATCGTTGTAAGTAATATTGTTACAATCTCAAACTATTATCAGAAATGTTTTATTTCTCCTGGAGATTATTTTTGGATAATTAGCCTGTATGCTTTCGGTGCTAAAAAGTTCAGTTGTTTGTTTCTGTTTAACTATCAAGAACTTTCGATTCAAGATGGAAAATATTTCGTACACACTTCTTATAGGTTATTAATGTGCCTTTAACATATGCACTTATAGTTATCGATATTTGTTTCAGGTGTCCCTAATTTTGAATAAATAGACTAGAGGGAAGGCAGCTAATTATTAGCACCCACCGCCAACTGTTTCGGTTACTCTTTCTGTTTCCATTTTATGTTTAACCCTCATCAGCACACCTAGGGTCCACGTGGACCCCAACGGCTTTCTCGGTTGTATATATTTCTATATAATCATTACAAGTTTATATAAACTCAAGTAATTGGATCAATATGACACCGCTGTTTTCAAAACAGGCAGAGGGGGAACGTAGCTATAATCTAATATTTATCTGGAGTCCACTCGGACCCCATATTATCATTGACCATCACTATACATGCAGATTGGCCTATAGTATACAAAACAAATTTTTAAACGTTCATTTCACTATATCGGCTGTTATAGAGGATATTTCATCAAAGTAATGCTGTATAATCTAGTCTGTTTGTTTATAACATCATTGTGGTATGCGTATCTCATTCCTCAATAAGTGTTCTCTGTGATGACTGCTTATAAATTTATAGAAACCTTGTTCGATAATACCACAGGCATGCGAATTTAAA
Organism: Limulus polyphemus; assembly: GCF_000517525.1. NCBI lineage: Eukaryota > Metazoa > Arthropoda > Merostomata > Xiphosura > Limulidae > Limulus > Limulus polyphemus. The sequence goes on along the minus strand of NW_013665672.1, from coordinate 648,652 downwards.
CTTCATAGAAGTTGTTTTGGTTTTAATAACGGATTTTCAATAATTCAGCTACGCAGATTTCGAAAATAATATTCCTTTTTCTATCACATAAGGATTTTTTTTAAAAATCGGGAAGAAAAAAAAACTCTTACTTAGATCAAATTATTACTTCGTTTACTACAATGAATATTTTTATTATTAATTTGTTAACAAAAATACAAACAAATTGGAGAAAAGGGAAGAACATTGGTGTCAAATGAATATGCATCCTCGTTCGTCCTGAATTTTTTTGTGAAATCTACGTCTTTTAGTCCCAAACCTACATGTTGTGGTCTTTCTTTTATGTATTGCATCTTGAGCATCTCGTTTCAATGACCAGCAGTAATCAGCCATTATCCTGATATTCCTCCTTCCCTGATACATTTTCTCTGATGTCTTGATGAAACCTTTCCCCTTATTCTTCGCTGACGGCACCAAGATTTTCAGGGAAATAGTCAATATGTGAGTATAAGACATGAGCTTTCAAGCTCATGTTACAACCTAACTCCTTGTATTTATCGATCATGTTATTGACAATATTTTCGTAATTTGGATCCTTGTTGTTTCCTAAAAAATTGTCAATAAAATCTTTTTAGACTTCTTTTGGAGGAATCAAAGAACAATCGCCACTCACTTGGTTCATAAACTGCAACTCCTAACATTGGTATTAATTCAGCAATATTGTTGCAATAAACCAGTGAACATTCTTGCGAAAAGTATGGTATAAACTCTTTCTCACAATTTCTGTACCAGTAAAATAAAATTTCTGAAGAATCCTTTGGAAGGTACAAATCTCTCACCAAATCATTAAGTTCACCTTGTGTGAAAAAGTTGTGGTTCACCAGACATTTCAGGTTGAAAATAATTCCTATCATCATTTCTATTGACATCAGATTCAGAATCAGGTGAAACTGTATCAAGAGTCTTCTGTGGAGTAGGTACAAGTACATCAGGTCCATGAGCAACAGGTTTTATAGCAGATTGAAGGTTCGGATAAGAAGTTTCTTATTTATTTCGAGTGTTGTAGCCTCGCATGTTACAATAGCAAAAATAACAGTCATCTCCGTGGTTTCTAGGCTCATACCAGCCCATTGGAATTCCAAAAGGCAAAGACTTTTTCTTACCTTTAGTCCATTCTCTCAACTCTTCGACACAAACGGTGCAAACTTTGTGCAGAGTCCATGATTTGTCTAGGTCCCCAAGTTTTATTCGAAAATACGCGTAATACAGTTTTTGACGAATTCTGTAATGTTTTACCTTTGTTTCTTTACAACAAATTCATCATAAATATAACAGAATGTGTTTGGGTCATTTACACAACCTACTGCTGCCATAGCAACGAATAAATAATATTGAAAAGAAAAAAATAATGTCAAAATGCACGCACAAACAAATACTATCCAGAAATCACACGTCATGTGGCCTGTTAACTGTTTATATACTAGCGGCGTGTTTCTCGTGGGTTCTATTAACGATTGATAAGACTCTAACGTCGCGATTGGTCT
>NW_013665672.1:642542-646164 GCF_000517525.1 Limulus polyphemus | reverse complement strand
GGGCATAACAAACAAACTCAAGACGTGTAGCTAAACAGATCTGTAAATTTTCCGATTAAATATAGAATGATCCCAAAATACAAGAGATAAATATATTTCCAGATCTTCAAGTAATATGTAAGAATTAGGACCTATTTTACCGTGAGAAGAAGCATACTTTCTTACAACAAACAATGAATATTTCAAACAACGTGTCTGTGACTCATTAATCAGTTCATCAAATATCGTGTTCTGGACATAAAATCATTCTATTTATTAATTTCTGAAGCAGGTTTTCGCTACTGCAATGAACGCTTTTTCAAACTAATAGTGCTTACTGAGTTGTCAAGTTAAAAAAAAACAAATTCAGCTATTCATCTTGATTGTTCAAAATAAATTTTCATTATATTATAACGAACATCTTCATAGTGTTAAAATAAGTCTTATTCTCTTCATATGCAAACAAACTCTTAACACATTAGCTTATCTCGTCTGTGATAACTTTAAAATGAGATGTTACAGATTTCATTATTGGTTTTTATCGAGAACTTTACCATGTGTTTTTCAGTGAAAAGAACACCTAATTTTCAACTTTCCTTATTTTTGTTTTAGAAGCAGTCACAATGAGTATCTTCCGTGTCTCCTGTCATTAAACACTATCGATCTTTCTGCAAAGGAATTATAGGTATACTACTCGAATAAAAACCTTTAAATAGTAATGATTATTTTCATTAAGTAATTAGATGTAACTCGCTCGAGATTACAAAAAAAAATAATAGTACGTTTTATGTTCTCGTAGTGCAAAACAATTTTTAAATGCACATCGAACTATATATATCATTATATATATATATATATGTATATATATCGTTAACAAGTATCTCTTCAAGAGAAATTGCATTAAGCATAATTCATGGAGATCTCTTTTTAATCACCAACATTAAAAAAAAATGTTTACTGGTGATAAAAACTAAAACATTTTAATGTTAATTACAACCAAAACATTGATGCTTATAAAATCTAAGGTATAATATGCTAGTATTACTCAGATGATTAATCATAACTTTATATGAACGATCAATGTATGTTAATAAATGACGTATCACTACAGATACGAGCCGTGGCACTACTGGAGACATGTTGTGGATCTATATATTGGATATCCCACAAATTATCCAGTATCTTATGGTGCAGTGCCACCGTGAATAGACTTGTGGCTGCGAAAGTTTGAGTACATTCCTTCCTGAAGAATGATAGTCGCACAGTAAGAAGCTTAGACGAGTTAGAGCCAAGAGTAACATTTTGAAGATTTTATTTGTTTGTTATTAACCACAAAACTACACAATATGCTATTTGTGCTGTGCCCATCACGAGTATCAAAACCTGGTTTTAGCGTTATAGGTTCACTGTCTTACTACTAACCACTGGAGGGCATCTGAGCAAAAGTAAAGATAGAGAAAGTAGTTCAGAAGGTTTTTTTGTAATTAAGCTCAAAGCTACATAACGGACTATTTGTGCTGTGCCCATCACGAGTATCGAAACCTTGGTTTTAGCGTTATAAGTCTACTGCCTTAATGCTGAGCCACAGGATGGCATCTGAGCACGACTAAAGATAGAGAAAGTAGTTCAGAGGGCTTGGAATATCGTACTTATAAAGTACGACTGATTCCAGTAGAATACATTTTCCTCCTACTAATAAGAACTATAACTATTTTACTGCTAACAATAATCAACATAATGTTAATTGACAAGTAGTTAAATACACTTTGCTTCTAAATAATATAATTATTTCATTATTTAAAGAAAATAATAAATATTAATTGGTTTAAAATGTTATACTGTTAATACAAATCCAATATATTTTGCTACAAGTAAAATCAAAATAATACATTAATGACACTAATAATAAAGTTAATGTGTTTCTAAGAAAGGCGAAAGCATGTTTCACTAATACAAGTACGTAAACTAACTAGGTATTTGATTTTTTTAGTTTCGTGCAGCCACACAATTGTTGTTTGTACTAACCCTAATTTTTGATTGTTTGTTTGTTTAGAGGTAAACACAAAGCTACACAATGGGCTATCTGTGCTCTGCCCACCAGGGGTATCGAAACTCGGTTTCTAGTGTTACAAGTCCGCAGACATACCGCTGTGTATAATTCTTGAATTGACTGATTAGAGGTAAGACACCCAAAGTTAACTCTTAGGCTATTCGTGTTTTTTTTTTTAAAGAGATAAAAACCACTAATAATATGTAAAAAAATCAACGCTGATAATAATAAGTCCTCCGGTAAGTCAACAGTAAGTTTACGGGACTTACATTGCTAAAATGCAGGGTTCGAGTCCCCGCTGTGGACAGAGTAAGATAGTCCATTGTGTAGCTTTGTGCTTACCTCTAAACAAACAAAGTTTCATTTTCTGTTTTAATATGTAAAAAACGTTTCACGTTTTTAATAGCATTACTATTTGTCGAAACCAAATATGATTATTTTTAGTTGATGTACTAGCCCCAACTAAAAATAATCATATTCGGTTTCGGGACGATTTATATAAAGAGTGTCACGTGGTGCTTCCACATTCCAAAAATAATTTTCCAGTATAAATAAACCCATATAATATTTTTTTCAACGTAATGTACGTTCAAAAATTTCAGGTTATACGGTTACATCCTAGTTCACTTATACACATAAAAGAAATAAAGTTAACTGTGTTACATCACACACTGGAATAATTTGTATAAAATTGTATTGTCATATTTAAAAACAGTTCATACGGGAAAGCTTATGTTCCATTCGGATATTTCAGAGATGGTTTCTTGTACGGAAAGCCTCATTTATAAGTTCGTACTACATGATTATTTACTCTGAAGTCGTAACGATACGTTGTCATTTTTAATTTTGTTTGTAAACTGACGTTTCACTTGCAACAAGTTTCGTGTTGAGATGGTTTTTTAAACCTACAATATATTTTTGTCCAATTAAATAAATAATACGAAAGCAAACGTTGTGTTATGTTAATTTAAAACGTTTTGTAATCGTAGACTTAAGTTTTACTTGCAAATGTAATTCATTCTAAGGTAAAAACAAAATGTTGCAAAATTTGGAGTTTTCAACCTTTTGCGCATATGGGCTGAACGACTAGATCAGATACCCCCTATGATTCAGCAACAGCCATCTCTAATTGCGCACACTTTCAATAAGGAAGGTAGCTAATTTGAAGCACCCGCCGCCATAAAGATTTCATCTGTCTGTTTGAAATAAATAATGGGATTGACTTTTACTTTCATGAGGCGTCCACTGATGAAAGTGCGGAGCGTGTTCAACGGTATTACATCTCGAACTCCAGGCCCTCTGTTACTCAACCAAAAGCGCAAGCCACTAGACATCCGGCCTTGTTAGAAGAAAAAAAAGAAGCAAGAGACAAGTACAGATGACTTTCTTCATGGGAAAAAATATGACACCTGATTTAGAAACAGAATTAAAGATGGCTATAAAATTGTAAATGGCGTATAGCTGAACTGGGATGTGAACATCAGGGACTTATGAAACCCATTGATTCTAATTCGATGACGAGGAACCCACTTTGAGACTAATAATGGCTGGAGACGGCTTAAATGGGTAATGAAGGAAAACTTTAATATAAGT
>NW_013665672.1:636544-642135 GCF_000517525.1 Limulus polyphemus | reverse complement strand
ACTTATATTAAAGTTTTCCTTCATTACCCATTTAAGCCGTCTCCAGCCATTATTAAACCCATTGATTATTTAATTATTGTTTTAATTACAAAGGGGGAAAACGTGTTTTGGTTGATAATATTTCCCAATAACAATCTCACTAAAAACGAACCAGTTGAGCTACATATACAAATAAGAGCACCAACAGTGATAAGATTTCCTTTTATGATGTAACAGGTGGTAGTGTTATTAGTTACAACACTGCCACCTGTTGTTTGAGTTTTTATTTACAATTTATCGACCTTTTTTGTCAGTTGAACATCCTCTTCTATGTGTGTCTGGCTGCAGATCAGAGGGTCTAAGGTTTGAGGTGTGATGCCGTTGAAAATGCGCGCACTTTCAGCTGTGAGCGTATTATAAAACTAAAACTTAACTTCGTCATTGAGATCCAGGAGTCGCACAAAGCCCTTATGGAGGCGGATGCTTTTAACTGTCTGTTATCTTTATGTTCAATAGTTCAAAATCCGGGACGTCTACCCTTAAATCCTAGGGGTCTCTGATGTGCCGCTTAGCTTATATGTGCATAATGTGTCGTTTATATGAAAACATCTGTACCATTTCCGTATCCATACACGACTTCAAGCAGATGTCTCGTTATACCCCATTATGTCCATGACAAAGTTTGGAAAATATTAAAACGCTTTAAAAGTGCCGAAACATTTGAACAGCCGCATGGCCTTGACCGTAAACGAATTATATTTAATTAAATCAAACCGAAACTGTTAACTTAGATATACATTTCCATTAGTTGCATTTAAATTATCACACTAGCCAAAATAATTTTATTGGATATCTTTTCAAAATTTCTCTTCATTGTTCGACACAAAGCTAACTATATGATTTAAGAGGGATCACTTCACACACGTACTGCTTTGGTTAATCAATTTAGTACTACGTTATCTCTGAGGGCTTATAATGCTAAAAATCGGGTTTCGACCAGCACTGGGCAGAGCACAGATAGCCCATTGTGTAGCTTTGGGCTTAATAATAAACAAACTTCACTATCTTAAGCCATGCAAAGCTCAGATATTTCGGAGTTCAGTTATTTGTTTTTTAACTGAAACAACAATATATTAATTTAGTGGTCGTAATACACCCTACTTATCTAAAGATTGTATTCAATATTGAACAGCTAATCTTAATATATTGGAACGGCTCAGTAAGTTTACAAATAAACTGTTTGAACATACTTTCATCTCTGGATCGATTAAACGGTTAGAATTTGTTCTGATTCACTGGTTAGATTATTCTACGACAAATAAATCAAATGGATTCTTTAAGCAGTACTAATGTTAAAATGCACTCGTCACTCGTGCATCTTTGAAGTCTAATGGCGTTATGTGTCCATTGAAGTTGAAGAAGTGCTCCGTTGTCGAGCAGGTCGATCACATCGTCTCCAGTTTGCTACAGTTGGCTAATTCTTGAAACTCGCATTCAAATCAACAGCAAAAATTGTAACCGTAAATAATTTTATGTAGTAACGATATTTGTTTTAAACATGAACTTGCCAACAAAATCTCTTGAACAGCAACACGTGTTTTCAGAGTCTGACTATACGTGTAAAATTTCTAGGTTCACTTTTGACTGCTTAATAGTTCTTTTGTTTAACGTTATGAGCCGTTTTGTAAAGTTCATAATAATTGATTCATTACTTAACTTTTTCCATTCTTCAACGTAAAGCGAAACCACCAATAGTGGCCATAATTCAAATTTCAGATAACAGCTAAGTTCGTGTAATTCAATAATTATTAAGCTAAAAATTCGTCAAAAGCCTTAAACAATTCTATAGATATATTCGCTTAACTTATAAAATGTTTAATTTGCTAAGCACTTCTCCAGCAGCCGAGATGTGGCAAATAATTAATTAATGCTTTTTATGTTTCATGCTTAATTAGCATGTGCAAAATAAAAATAAAATAGATAATTAGAATATAGTTTTAGCACAGTTTTGGTGTAAGTCGGTTAACTTTCATCCACAGAACTTGATTAGGGGTTTTATTTTTTTACCTTTACGAATTTGTGCGTTTAAGTAGAATAAGTACGTGGAACCACTTTTATCATTGAGTACAATTAATACAAGTTTAAAACTGCTTTTTTAATGTATTCCTACAACAAATTCTTATATGTCATTAAGGCAACAATTCTTGGAAATGCAACGTAATTACAGTAGAAGTACGTAAAATAATGAGCTACACAACTCCTCGGTAATCACTGAAAACAGTGGTAATTCTTAACGTTTTTCTTAGCACATTATGTGTAAAGTCTTTCTTGAAAGAATTCAAGGGGAAATATATTCTATTCTTAGTTAATCAGAAATCTTGAAGTTTATTCTGACCTTTCCTGCAAACTGAAATTGATTTTTTTTTGTCCCTGTCTTTTGTGTCTGAGTTACACGTGCATCTACGGAACGCTTTCAAAAGCATTAAGTTGGAGACAGACATTACTTAACATTTTTCTTATTGTTTTAAATGTAAGTATTATCCCCCAAACTTAAGTCTTTTTACTTCTGTTATCCCGTCTTAATCTACCATTTCTCAAAGCTTTTTTATTCAGTAGAAAAAGACAAATGTTAACTGTACGATCAAATATCATTTAAAAAGTTATTGTTTGCAATCAGAAGAACGAGGATTTTATGTGTTGTAATACGTTTCTTCAGTGTCGAACATTCACAAGAATGTGTAAAATAACATTTTATCTTTCAATGAATTTGAAAAACACATACATACCTTAAAATATAGAATTAAGCATATAAATTTAAAAAGCTGTTAACTTCTGGACAACGGTAGTGTTGAAATTATTACAGTTGCTTAAGTACTGGCTCAGAAGTTGACAAAAGCTTCTAATTATGAGCATCAGTTGAATTCATTCATATAAATATTATTTATTTTAATACTAGAAAAAAAATCATTTAAAACTTTCTGTAAGATCATATTAATTGAAGAGTGTTTATCCTGGGCGATTTTGAAACTTGTTTTTCCATCTGTTTCATCTCGAAAAGAATCTTAAAACTGACATAACTTTAATATTACCACATACAAGTACGGAATTTACTATGACACGTGCATCATACTTCTAAGAGCCCATCGTGCATATATAAGACTTTTAATTCAATGTAACTTTACGAAACATTTACTGTAAAAATATTATATCGGTACTTTACAATAATGTCCGTATCATCAACTGTAAGCTGAACTACTATGAAAACAGAAAAGCAGTATCATTCTCGATGAACAACCGTTCCTCTGAACTCAGCCTGACTGTTATATTGTTCCTATTTTTCCCACTCACAACTTATTACACCTTTCTAATTGTCTAATTATCCATCTGTCTGTGTTTCTTTTTCTGTACCTACGAAAGAGCTGTAATCTGTTCAAATAATATCGTTTTTTGTATCTTTTGTGAAATTATATTGTTTATGATCAAATATGCTAGTCTATCTATTGATATGCCGTAAAGGTAGTACACGTACAATATGTAGATAATCCCACGCTTATAGGCGTGTTTGTGTGTGTTTTTACACGTACAATATGTAGATAATCCCACGCTTATAGGCGTGTTTGTGTGTGTTTTTACACGTACAAGATGTTGATAATCCCACGTTGAAAGGTGTGTTTGTGTGTGTGTTCACACGTACAAGATGTTGATAATCCCACGTTTATAGGTGTGTTTGTGTGTGTGTGTGTGTTTATTCTTATAGCAAAGTCACATCGGGCTATCTGCTGTGTCCACAGAAAGGAATCGAACTCCTGATTTTAGCGTTATAAGTCTTTAGAATTACCGCTGTCCCACCGGGAGACCACGTTTATACGCTCGTAGTGGATAAACTATATGGCGTAGTAATACAAACATTCATTTCATTCAGTACTTAAAAACATAATCAGAGCTCAATATAAAGAAAAAAAACGAGCACAGCAATTAACTTTTGTTGATGGTTAGCGAGCCGGACTATGAAGCTGATGTTTCTTGGTTCACATCCCGTTGTTGCCAAACAACTGTTCTCCGCTTTTAGAGCCAAGGGTGCGTTCTAAAAGTGACAGTCAAATACCAGTATTCGGTCAGAAAAAAGTATTCCAAGAGTTGGCGATGTATGGTGTTAATTAACTGCCTTCCCACTAGTCTATCGATGTATGGTGTTAATTAACTGCCTTCCCACTAGTCTATCGATGTATGGTGTTAATTAACTGCCTTCCCACTAGTCTATCGATGTATGGTGTTAATTAGCTGCCTTCCCACTAGTCTATCGCTTCTAAATAAGAGCGGCTAGCGCAGATAACCCTCGTGTAGCTTTGCGCGAAATCCAACAAAACAAAGAAATATCTTATCGAAATGTCCAACTGGTCACGGTTAGTTAGAGGACAAAGAACCCTAACATCTGAGGTTCGATTCTACGCATTGGACAGAGTGCAGATAGCTCATTGTGTAGCTTTGTGATAAAAATGTATAATTCCGAAAATACCAGTAATTTTTCGATAGTTCTACCAAGTGTTGTTTTATTTTTTTCACTTACAAGTCTTCAAACTACATTTATATTTTCAAAGATATCCAGTTGCTAAGACTATCTCAATCTTATCAGATAGAGCCAGACATGCTACCCTATTTTATTACTCATACGTGTGAAGTTCAATGTTAGCATATCAAAAATGAATTTTGTTTGTATTTGTATGTCTAAATAAGTATCACGTTTATTTTTTAAAAAGCATTAACTGAAGACAGCCAATTAGCTGTCAGTTGGTATGTGAGTATACGACATACTCTAAATCATTTCGTTTAAATCGCAAAAACGCAAGTTCATTCACACAATAAATATGATATGTACGAAAATCATATGCAGACTAAACCTTGTTCCAGAAATAACAAAACAAACAATACCTCGTAGCTGCTAGCTCTTTATGATTTAAAACATAGAACGTAATGGACTTGTTGTGCAGGTAAGTGCAGTGAAGGCGCTGAGGGAAAAAGTTTTCTTTGATATACTGAATAATGGTAAAATAACTGTGAACACTGAGGATATACGACAAACCCGCTTCAAGGGACTAGAAGGTAAATCTAAATTGGTACAACATTTAAACGCAATAATATTAAAAAGCCGTACCTTAATGATTACTGGTATAAACTTAAATTATGCGTTTTAGGTTAGATTTTTTGCATCAAAATAGGCTAATATGAGGCATTTCTGCGGTGGTAAACTATAAAATTAAATAATATATAATCGTTGATGTTCGGTCAGGGCCCATTGCTTTATTTCTAAGAAAGAAACGACTAATGTCACTGAATCATACACACATATACGTATACATATGCACAGTAGATAATGCGACAGCTTCAGCAAAAGTTTAACTAAAAGTCTGAAAAAGCAACAAGTATAGAAATATCATTTCGACCTACAGTGAGTTTTCAACAAAAAATTTAGTAGAATAACTGATAACTCGTGAAACAACTGAATAATTTAACACTAAGAAAAAAATAATCACAGATACCACTTGAAACAACTTAATAATCTAACACAAGGAAAGAAGAATCGCCGATACCTCATGAAATAATTTAATAATCTA
>NW_013665672.1:626902-635682 GCF_000517525.1 Limulus polyphemus | reverse complement strand
AAATGAACCAGCTATTCATGATTTTACTTTAAAAAAATAGCTTCTTACACGGTGTACCAAATACTATAAGTGTATAATGTTGTCATAAAGGAAAATAATAAGTAGGTAAAAGCTAACTTTTTTCAAAAATTTTCGCAAGTCTACAGAACGGCTATTTTCATATAGTCTTCCCTAATCTTTAACTGATAGGCTAGAAATAATGCAGCTGAATTTACAGTCGACTGTCAGTCTACCTTTGTCTGGTCGAATAGTAGGACTTAACACTCGCTATAGCATACACACAGCAATGGATTGCAACACATGAATTTCCGGAGTCACAGACCAGGATTGCCAACCAAAAACACGGTAATGGATCGCGACACATGAATCTCTGGATTCACAGAACGGAATTGCCAACCAAAAACACGGTAATGAATCGCGACACATGGATCACCGGATTCACAGAACGGAATTGCCAATCACTTACACATGCTCGCGCACTAATCGCAAATCTACGGAAGAGCAAGAAACATTTAGAGAAACTTGGATGGAAATGCTTCACTAGATATTAAAGAGAAAGGATATTTAAGGAAATATGGGTAACAAAATAATAGATACAAAATAAAGTTTACATTATTAGTCAAATATAACTACTTTACTTAAGCTGGGAGTCGTTAGAATTATCTGTAAGTAATCTTACACTTAAGTTTACACAGAAGGATTGGGAATTCCCTGTGATATTTCATATACGTGTATACAAAGGAAATTTGGGAATAAATTGCTGTAAGGGTTTCATGCTTAATGTTATTAAGATGAGAAGAAACTTGAATATTTTTTTTTTTTACATAATTGAGTAAACTTCCCTATAAATATTTGATTGATCAAACACTTGAAAGCTGTAACATGTTTGATGTAATTAAATCTTTCTTTTAACTTCTAAGGAATTATAAATTTGCTTTCATGCACATGGTACGAGATGGTAAAGGAATGTCTTGGTTGATGATGTAAAGTGTAAACAATGTGCTAAATTTTCGAAAAAGAAGAATTTGTATAAATCTTTAACCGGTGAAATTCGGTTTTTATTTTTTTATTCCATTTTATGTTCAGTACTATAATGTCAAATGAAGTTAACTAGGTAGTTATTTTACTGAGTAATCCAGTGGAAAAATAAATGTTTTCCATTTGCTTATACGAATTACAGTAAAAGATCAACGTTATTACAAAGACCATAGATGTTTCATGTGATGGCGGTCTAATGTATACGTAAACGTCGAAAATGTTCTGTGGAGTATTTAAACAAAACTAACAAAAATGCGTTTGTACTTTAAGTAAGGGTCGTAAGACGCCAATGTTGTCTATAATATAAATTTGACGTTTTGCAGATCAAGTTCATGCGAATTGAATTGTAATCTAATTCTATCTGAATTATACCACGTTTTCGTTCTTATACAACATGTGTCTTAAGTAACTGCCTGTGAAACTAACTACCAAACTACTACTAATAATAATATATTCTACTTTACTAAGTCTTTGACAAACGTACATATATAGTAGACATCTCGTGCAGATTAGGTGGCCGGCGCCGTGCTATGTGATATATTGTCCAATTTGTCCTTTAAACGATCACTGAAGTAGAAAATATTTTGTGAAAGATAAAATGAGGACAATTTTGAAGTTTGTGTTATCGATTTGTCTCGATCAATGCCAAAACTTTCCCAAAATCAATTTACAATTGCATTATTTAATGACACACTTTCTCTCCCTAGGGAACTAAACAATTGCATTATTTAATGACACACTTTCTCTCCCTAGGGACTAAACAATTGCATTATTTAATGACACACTTTCTCTCCCTAGGGACTAAAAGTTTCTTCTCACCTGTGTGAAATGAAGAGAATTATAAATAGTGATTAAAAACGTAGAAAAGTTTATCGAGATCTATAAAATGATCTTTAGGTAGTGTTTATTTGAATAACATATTATCATGATTATTACTGAACTTATATGTTCAGTAAGATAAGAAATGGTAAGAATGCGCATTACGGAAAGAAACGGTACTTAGAATGCAATGCCCGGCATCTGGGGAATGATTTCCATTATATAACTGTGTTCTAAGATGCTCTATACAAGAGCGTGTGTTTATTAAGATATCAAGTATACGTACAAATTTCTCTGTCACTTCGTGCAAAGCGAAGTGAAAAATACACATTAAAATCGTATATTTCATTCAGTTAAGCATATTATGAAAACACCAGCCTGTGATGTTATGAATAGCTTTTTTTTTCACCGTTAGATGACCTAATAATATACTCCAGTGGCGTATTGGACAGGCACTAATGTTGTAATCACGTGCTTTCTTACTACTCGTAACACCAAATTACTCTCCTGGAGTATTATTGTGGTGATAAACAAAGATTGTAAAAGCTTTGTCTGCCCTAAAAGCGACAGTAATCAAGACTCATGCAGATCCAATGCATCAATAAGGGTTTGATATTTGTCGTTTTCTTCGACTTAGCCAAGGTTACTGACTAAGGGATAACATTTATTGAAATTGGTTAAATTTAGAGGAGTGTGGCTAAATGAAAGATAGATCAAGTATTGAAAATCTTTTAAATCACCATAAAATGTGAAGAAAGTGTCTACAAATCTACATTAATACAGTATGCATGACTCTTACCAACTCCGACTATGTGTATTATACACATCATCCAGCCACTCTGTTTAACTCACTTTGTACTTACAAAGATGTATGTTGTAGTCACCATAATGAATTATTAAGTATAACAAAGATGTTTTTTTTTAGCCACTACCCAATCACTTTGTTCAACAGCGACACATCATTATTAAGTATAACAAAGATGTGTTTTTAGCCACTACCCAATCACTTTGTTCAACAGCGACACATCATTATTAAGTATAACAAAGATGTGTTTTTAGCCACTACCCAATCACTTTGTTCAACAGCGACACATCATTGTTCTAGCCTCTACTGTAGTCACCATATTGGCCACACTTATCGTTGTAATAAGTTGTATATTGTAGTCATTATCGAACCACCATGTTAAACCCACTGTCTATTGTAATTAGAAACACATATACTATAGTCACCATGTTCAACCCACTGTCTATTGTAATTAGAATCGTATACTATAGTCACCATGTTCAACACACTGTCTGTTCTAATTAGAATCACGTATACTATAGCCACCATGTTCAACCCACTGTCTGTTGTAATTAGAAACACATATACTATAGTCACTATGTTCAACCCACTGTTTGTTCTAATTATAAACACATATACTATAGCCACCATGTTCATGAAACACACTGTTTGTTGTAATTAGAAACACATATACTATAGCCACTATGTTCAACCCACTGTTTGTTGTAATTAGAAACACATATACTATAGCCACCATGTTCAACCCACTGTTTGTTGTAATTAGAAACACATATACTATAGCCACCATATTAAACCTACTGTTCATTGCAATTATAGAGATGCGTATTATATCACACATATTAAATACATTTTTTGTTCCAACAATAAAATCGAACTCTGAGCCTTACAGTTTCACCGAACCATTATGCTAAACACGGTTCTTATTATAACTAAAATTATCTAACTGCTGCAACAGTCAGATACCCTGTTGGAGTTCGCTGCAAGTTGTAAGAGTAAAGTACACAGCCACCCCATATGATAAAGACGCGTAATGTGGTTACCTCCAGGCCACAGCATAATGAAAATACACATACTGTAGTCACCACCCATCCGCCGCCTAAAATAAAGACATATAGTGTAGTCACCACTCAGTTACCGCGTAATGTAAAGACATCTACTGTAGTCACCACCCATCCGCCGCCTAAAATAAAGACATATAGTGTAGTCACCACTCAGTTACCGCGTAATGTAAAGACATCTACTGTAGTCACCACCCATTCATCTAGTAAAGTAAAGACATATAGTGTAGTCACCACTCAGTTAGCACGTAATGTAAAGACATCTACTGTAGTCACCACCCATCCGCCGCCTAATGTAAAGACATCTACTGTAGTCACCACCAAGCCACTGCGTAAAGTAAAGACATATAGTGTAGTCACCACTCAGTTAGCACGTAATGTAAAGACATCTACTGTAGTCACCACCAAGCCACTGCGTAAAGTAAAGACATAGTGTAGTCACCACTCAGTTACCGCGTAATGTAAAGGGTGGTGACTACAGTAGATGTAAGCCACTGCGTAAAGTAAGGACGTACATTGTACTCATCACCCAGCCACCGCGCAATTTAAGCATACACGCATTAATATAAAAATTCAGCTTACATTAAGGATAGTAATATAAGGTTTTAACACAAAGGAACTCTGTAAACCATAAAGGAATGTATTCCACTATGATAAGTAACGATTCATGATAATAACATTGAATTTCTAATGTATAGGCTCAAATTCTTTCGCGGAAAGTTTTTCTCAATAACTCAGTTGTGAAAAGTAAGTCGTACAACGTTCAATTGTTGAGTCTGTTTTCTAACATTTAAAGCAGAGTTTGGTATATATTTGTTTTCCACATTCTGTTGTTGTTGTTGTTGTTTAACTTTAAGCACAAAGCTACACAATGTAATTCCGCAAACATACCGCCCTCATTTCCAAGTTTTTGTTTTTGTATGCATTCGTGCATCAGTTTGTGCTTATTTATGAGTGCTTATCTCACACATAAGGTTTTGAAATGATATTTTCTCTGGTAAAACTTCGCTTATATTTTTGATATTAATGAATTAAATTACCTCTAGTTTTAAAGATTAAACGGCTTGAATTCTCAGAATCATATTTAAAACAAACTTAGAGTGAAGTATTAATTAGAGCACGATCACTCACAACATAAAAAACAAGAGGGAATACTCAATAGCTGCGGCACTTGAAATTCTTTTAGCCAGGATTAATCTATAAGACCTTTTGTTTCCTTTTTATTAGCTATACTTTTGTGCGCTAGCAATACCAAGCGTGGGGTGCGCATATACCGGATTCAGTTTTATTACTCATCATGATCTATACCAGCCTATCCTCAAATTGAAATTATTTTAGGCATGATTAGAGTAAATTAATCTATGACAATATGAGTGTGGTCAAATATATCAATCGAAAGGGTTTGACCTCCTAAATCCAAAACTGTAATTAGATCTCAAATCGGTCAAGAGGTGACGGAGCTATGAGCTAAAAGTTTGTACTTGATAAAAAAAGCTCACATCCGTTTTATAAGCCGCTATGCCGCGACTAAAAATGACAGTTGTATTTCTTTTTGTCACATCGTTCGGTATTTTAAACTTGTTATATGTGAACACCTATGAGCCATCGCTATTTCTTTTTAAGAACCAACACAAAGGAGTAATAAGCTACTTAGTAATGTGATTTACGCCTGAAATAGCACCTTAATCTTAACCACGAGAAGCATAAACTTTGAAAAACACAGATGCTAAGATGACTAACAATAACATACAAACAAAAACTTGAAGAAAGTCCCTGAAAATATATTGCTGAACTATTTCAAGTGATACAGTTTTCTATTTCAGGTAATAGCTGTATAGCCATAAACCAGTTTTGTTCTTTGATATGAGCACAACGTGAGAGCGTTATTTATGCGCAGTATTAATTAACGCACAATCTCCCTCATTATTAATTTTACTGTGTTATTATTGTACTGAATAGGTGCATTAGATTGATTGGGAGACCTAGTGACAAGCCAAGATAAATCCTTACCTTTTTCTTGCCTATAAAACTACTCAAATTTGGCAAGCATTTTTGTGTTTTCCACCACCCCATTTCTATGCATTAAACCATAAGTGAAATATGATACAAAGTAGACCACTTACCAATTGCTAGAAATGTTTTAAACATGCAGACATATGAGCAAATATGCGAATACAATTAACAATAAAAAAACAAATAAATTCACGCCAGGGAACTTCAAGAACAAATTATAAATACACATGTTCAAAGCAATATAGAAATGTATTTACTCATGAAAAAATATAAACGATTATGTCATCTTTCTTTACAACATATTTTTAGTTTTTTTTTTTTTAGGGAACTCAAAGAAACTTATTCATCAAGCCGTGTTAAATCAAAGAGGAACCTAGCATAACAGGCATCCGCTATCCTTCTTCTATAACATTTACTAATGTTCTTTCAAGCACGTTTTGAGTTTCAATCAGAAATCCAATAAACTCTTCTGGTTTAACACGCGCAAAATTTCCCAGGCTAAGCGGGTATCGCGTTTATTGTAAAAATCAAATAAATTTTAAATCATTCTAGTTCGCAGTGAGTTCTATATTGATTCATGATTTCCAACACGTGTTAAGTTATAAATTGCTTAAACTACAGTGCTGGAAGCCGTTGTCTGCGTGAGTGACAAACTTCTCTTCGCGAAATGAGTAAAGGAAGACAAACTACAGGAGATCTTAAGATTCACCGATTGTTTTATTCCGTTACAAGTCAAAGAAAACTTTTCAAATATTTGTCCCTGAAGCTTCATAACACAATAATTATAGTAGCTTTGATTCTGACAAAATACAAACTTTAACTGATAGTGAAAAATGGTTTACTATTTACATTGAAATTTGTGGACCATAATATGGCGAGAAATAACTACGATTGTATTATTTAAACAAAAAGCAGTTTATTTCATCAAACTTTTTTCAAGATATTTTGGTATATTTAGTTCGAGTACAATTTTCAAATTTCATTACTTTGGTATATTATCCGAAAGACGCTCACGCAGCTTGCTTTCTTAAATATTTCAGACTTTGCCACAATCGATAGTACAAATAAGAAAATAACAGGAAAAAATGTGACGTTAAATTTACCAAGAAAGCTTTCCAAAGTCGTTACACGCATAGTTTTTTGCATAGTGAAATTATTTTAAATTGATTGATTATTATGATAAGCGAGGATAGTACAGGATAATACAACAAAGCAACCGCGCTTTATGAAAACGATTTGTATATGCTAATACCATAAATGCGAGCAGTGACGTCAGGGACGGTATATTTAGCACTGAATCTCCGACCATTTGACGCTGCAATGCTGCCGGGATGATATTATGGCGGGGAATCTATGTCACAGCCTTTTGCGAAGAAAATGTATTTGCATACCGATGTTGTTAAAAGAAGCAGAATAAAAGGTTTGTTTGTTTGTTGAATTTTGCACTAAGCTAATCGAGGGCTCTATCTACTCTGGCCGTGACAAATTTAGAAATGATAGACTAAAGGAAAAGCAGATAGTCAATAACATCTACCGTAAACTCTAGTGCTTCTCTAATCAAATATGGGATTAACTATCACATCATAACGTCCCTACGGCTGAAAAGGTTAGCATGTTCGGAGATGAGACTGAAACTCACGACCCGCAGGTGGCGAGTCAAGCACCCCAAAACAAATGGACACAACATTATGTAGAGCCTTTAATGTTCTTCATAGAAGCGAGAAAACTCGAAAAGCAGAGCCTTTAGGATGGCGGCGGTTTCCAGAATCACATACCAAGCCAATCATCCGCAAAGTGAAGGTTATATTTACAAAAAACCCAAACAATCATTGCTATGGAGTTGGGTATATACAACACACAACGTTAAAATCGATGCACAATTAGAACATTTCTAAAACGTTGACTCTACATTTTAGCAATGTTTTTAGTTGTGTATCAATTTTAACGTTATGTGTTTTTCACTTATCATTTTAGCATTGTACACAAGTGCCAAGAAATAATATCTACATCTGCTACTACTACCGTTAGAAAGATAAGGATTTGAAGTTGATGAAAAAAAAAAACACCTTGAAATTATTACTAGTTCTATGAGAAAGGTGGCTAAAGCCATTGGAATCACAACAAATTGATTCGACCTCTTAAGTCCCCCATGAAATTGGTGTTGAAAACCAACGTCCACGTACTGTGAATGGGTCTGAGGATGTTTGTTTGGCTGTTTTGTTATATCTGCTAGCCATCCTAAATTTTCAGTTGACTAGATTGGAAATAGCTAGTCAACACCACCTCACACTAATTCTTGGGCTACCATTGTCAGCCCGAATAGTGGGATTTGTCTGTCAATCTTATCAAGTACTCACTGTCCCAAAGTGTGGTGCGAGATTTATTTTATTTTTTTCGCGGTAATGGGATGGCCTATTTTTTTTGCGGTAATGGGATGGCCACCCAGAGTCTCAGCTCCATGATCCGGCTCTCTAGCTACTGGGCCGCGCTAGGTTCAACGTCTGCGAAAAAATTACAAAATGTGTGGTCTAACACTGACCATGCTATCCTTTGCATAAGCATGTTACAATGGAAGTTATGGGTTACGCAATAGAGCGTAATCATGACTAGGAAGACTGATCTTGAAACGCCGTTCTTACAAAGTGTGATTGAAGCTCAGAACTTGAAATTCACCATTTATAAATAAATAAATAAATCACAGCTGTTTAACCGATGTAGAAATCTCAAGTTATGAGTAAATTAAATAAATTCATTTCTATTTAGCAAAGATGAAAGTCTAGTTATCAGATAATAAGTATCAAAATGACGACTCTTAAGTCAAGATATTTTTTTTAATGATCGAATACTAAAAATAGAATATCTGTTTAGTCGAGATGATTTTATTCTGAAAAATAATTAAGATAAATAGCTCTCCTGCTTAATAAAACACACAAGAAAGTAAGCAAAAATTCATCTATTTGGACAAGATAATATTCTAATTATTAGATTTGTTCAAGATAATATTCTAATTATTAGATTTGTTCAAGATAATATTCTAATTATTAGAT
>NW_013665672.1:624240-626892 GCF_000517525.1 Limulus polyphemus | reverse complement strand
CAAACTTCTTTGAAATAAACTTCGAATTTATTAGACTTGTTCAAGATCATATTTGAATTTATTGGACCTTTTTAAGATAAACTTCGAATTTATTGGACTTGTTCAAGATTATATTTGAATTTATTGGACCTTTTTAAGATAAACTTCGAATTTATTAGACTTGTTCAAGATTATATTTTGTAGCTTTACAGCAATAATGATAACATAAAGTGAATATGCAATCAACTATATTATTTCGTAAAAACAAATATTTTGAAAGATCTAATCAGATATTTTTGTTTAACCAGTGCGGCTTTCTTTAGAATCTCATGAAGCGATTTAAACTAATGTTATTGTTTTGTTTCTGTTGTTGTTGTGAAGTTAACGTTGATTTAAACTTTTATAAGTCACAACAAACTCATTATTTTACAGCACTTAAACAAGAACGTTTTGAATGCCGCATAAATAAGTGCTCTATTAACAACTCGTTATGCTGAACATTATCCTACAGTTATTGGTTTTTCGTGTTACTTTGCAAACAAACTGTAATGCACCGAAACAGTCAACTCATTGGTTGAGATCAGAAACCGTTTCCCTGAACATCTTTAAAATACAATTAAAGTCCTGAGGTGTCAGTCCGAGTGATCCCTTGATGTTATGGTAACCAATATATCGATTTTAAATATCGCCATTATACAAATTGTGTGAAAACCTCGGAAAGAAGAGAATAAAATACATCAAGTGTGCTGTAGAAATAGTCTATCAGTTTAGAATAATCTGGACGAAAAACCAATTATCTAGCGGAGTCGCGTAAGTTTTGACAGTGATGATAAGCTGTGCAGAATAAGCTGTGCTTATGTTTCTCCAAATTTTTAGGGTTAATCCTTACATACTTTTCCTAATAGTAGCCTAGATAAAGCTGAACAAGGAAAGAAAAGAACAGTAAACTTAATCGTTTTCAAAAGATTCGTTTTAATTACGTCTTTTGGTGATGAAATGTTTTACAAAAATAAAATTGTAAAATATTATTAAATTAAATATCATTGGAAAAATCTACCTTAAGTTCCTTTATATAGAGTTTTAAACTGATCAGTGACAAAAAAGACACTTTGAAATGTTTTTTGTTTTACTTATGCTTCACTTTTCTTCTTCAATTTTGTGCAAAGTAACATAAAAAAGGCTATTTGAATTGATAGACTAAAGAAAAGGCAGCTATTCAACAGCAACTACCGCCAACTCTTAGCTTACTTTGATCGAACATTGGGAATTGACCCTCACTCTTATAACGCACCCAAGGCCCCAAAATGCGTAGCGTGATTCTTTTTTCTCTCTATCCTTTTGCGTCAACGGGACACGAACCATAGACTTTTGGGTCCACAGCCTGGCATGCTTCCCGTTAGGCACATTCTAGGAGGAATGTGAAAATGGCACATGAAAGAATGTCATATTCTACGAGGAACGATAAAATAGTTCACGAAAGAATGGCACATTCTAGGAGGAGTGTGAAAATGACGGGTTTTTCCTCGAATTAAAAATAATGTACAAAATTTCTATTCCATTTCACTTTTTGTAGCTGCTGTGTATATAAGAAAAACTACTAAATGGGGCGTCCTAATTGAGTATTTTTTTCTTGTTCCATTTTGTCGTGAACTCGTACAACGCAGTAACTTGTGAATAGTTTGGCTTAAAATAATGAAGTTTTATACATGTAGCTTCTCACGTTCCCAGGAAATTTAAGTCCGGTTAAACTGAATGGGAAGCAAGCTCAATCTGACAACAAAAGCTGCCATATTCAATAAAAATCGTAATATCAGAACTTTACATTTCCGACGTAATTCGTGTGAATTGTATTTTTTTCCACAAGGGGTCACGTGCATGCACATAACTGCTAAACTCTGTTCATTTATTTAAGATTTCTTATCACATTCCTTAAGAAAATAGTGTTAGAATAATCCATAAGAATACTGCAAAAACACACGGAGCTGCAATGTAACTGCCTTTAATCGTAGAACTATTATACGCTTACTTTCTACGTAATCTCAAACATGAATGAAATCCTTCTTACGTTTCGGGTAAAGCTTTTAAGGTTAAGAGAGCTTTGTGATTTTTACTTGTTTAGAACTGATTGGTTTTACCTGAAAGTCAGAACCCTTAATAAGAGTTGTTCAACTCAGAAGATCTTAAAAAACAAAATATCGAACCCTCGAAGATCAGTTTGTTCTTGTGTTTTCTCTTGTCCACCGAAACCTGTTTTTCACCTTCAGAATGAGAGAAGTTTCTCATCAATCTCTTAAGTCAAACTTTTTTAAGACCATATGGAGGGTATATTTATTTTTTGTTTCTTTCAAACGAAGGACAACAAGTTTAACTTTGTCAATACAGCTGTGACGGACTTATTATTATACATTTATTTAATATCGATGTTTGTTCAAATAAAATTTACATTTAGAAATGTACATAATGATATTGTTAAATATATATTGCGAAACTCCTGCCTATACTCTAAAGTTCTAGAAGATTTTCGAGTGTAAGAATCAACAATATATGTGTGTATGTAACCGCTAGTGTAGCTTTGTATTGTTACGTAATTTGAATTTTCGAGAAACTCTCCACACGCCTATGTATATAACCAACGCGACGCGCCTAAAAACAATATATATTATTGGGTTGCTG
>NW_013665672.1:614720-623969 GCF_000517525.1 Limulus polyphemus | reverse complement strand
GTTCGAACATTATAAATCATTTACCTTCAGTGAATTCACGTCAGACATTAGTACTTTTACAAAGATATTATATAACTTTAGCGGTAAAAGAAACTCGACCTGTAATAGGCGTGTGATCAGCGAGGCCCACAGAACTAGCTAGCTAGCTCCCTATTAAGTGAATTATACCTACATCAACTCGAAATTAACTCGCTCATCGTGAACCCTCGGTAAGATATCAAGGAAGTTCCAGACTAGAAAGAATACTTTATATTGCTTGTAAGTTTATAAAACTTTTGTATATAAATCATTGTTTGTGATAAATATTTGTAATAAGTGTTATTGTAAATTGTTTTATTCTTTGTACATTAAAATATACTTGTATAAAACAAAGAATACTGTGTATATCAATCTTGTTGGCAAATATCATAAATTGGAGATATATCGGCATTTATTTAACTACCAAATATATAATATCATTTAGCTCGTTTCATACCATTCGAAATTGTAATACGTAACGTAATAGAGCACACGTTAAAGCCTCATTATATATATGTATATATATATATATAACAGTATATTGAATAACGCTTTTATGCTCCATAATTGTCAAGGGACTATCTCCAGCACAAGTTTTACATTTTCACCTTTAAATGAAATCACTCCCTGCGCGCATTAAGACTTGCAGAACGTAACCTGCAGACAAACTGGGTGCCAATGTGAAATATGTATAACCACTTAACAGAGGCAATGACTCCAAGAAACAAAGTAATGGGCGAACAATATCTAAGTCCGATAATGATAGACACATTTTTTTGAACTACGCACACCAGGAATAGGTTCAATTGAGTTATTTTCAGTTTACATGTAGTTTTAAGATAAATCACAATTAATCTTATTAATAGAGATTATTTCCACAGTAAATTCTCTGGTTTATCGTCATATCATGTTTTGTTTTTCTTACTGATGTTAAAAAGATGACAAATTGTAATGCTGAACAATAATAAAAGTAAAATTTTATAATTTAATCTTATGGTGTTTAATGCTTAAGTTAGTGAATTACAATCCGTTGATTCGAGTTAGTGTGATACTACGTCACAATAAGACTGACAATGATATGAATCGCATCTTTTTTCACTTACATCACAATAAGACTGATATTTATTGGAATTGCATCATTCTTTACTGACTCTATACGGATTTCCAATAAGAACTCGCAATCTTCAGGTTAGAATCCCGTCCCACCAAACATGCTTGCCCTTTTAGCCGTGGAGGCGTTATAAAGTGACAGTCAATCCCACTCTTCGTTGGTAAAAGAGTAGCCCAAGGGTTCGCGGTGGAAGGTGATGACTAGTTGCCTTCCCTCTAGTCTTTTACTGCTAAATTAGGGACGAATATCGCAGATAGCTCTCGTGTAGCTTTGTGTGAAATGCATGTCAAACAAATAAAACAATAAGAAAGGGGTAATAACATTTCAACTATACACTTTGCATGTTGCAGGTAAAAGGTTTGCTGGGTTTTCAGAATATAGAATCAATAAAGAAAGATGCAATAAAATCATTCTACTATTATCAGTCTTATTGTGATGTAATATCAAACAAACTTATGATAACCAATTTAACATCTAATTAAAATACAGCCTTAGCCAGTTCACGGCATTTTCTCCTGTCATGGCAGACTTCTGTGCTTATTCTACATTTTCGTAAGTGTTTATGAATAAGACTCATAACAGCAACCAGGTGAAGCACAAAGTGTTAGGAAGACCTGAATGGTTTCCATGAATATTTTTACCTCTATTAACAAGCCAGAAAGTTATAGCTGAATTAGCAGGAGGTTTAACATCACCTGACCCTCCCAGGTCGCGCACAACACAACCGAACACCGACCCAGATAAGACCTGAATTATCAGACCTATAAATTATATCTGCTATGAAACAGGGTTAAGGATGGAATCTCGGCTTCCGATGGGCGTTTCAGTTATTTTAATGGAGACTAATCGATGACTCCAAGTGAACAAGGAATCAGAAACATGTGTTTTGGATAGATACATGATCAGCATTTAAAGTATATAAAGAACAACGAAGCAAACTTAGGAGTTCGAATTTCCAATACTAATTATTTTATTTAGAGATACTTTGATATTTAAATGTTAAGAAAACGTTTATCCTATCTGTACATTTATAGCGTGCAAAACTAGGCATGGGGAACAGAAAAAGTCTTAAACTACAGCTTAAAAATACAACAAATATTTATTTTCTTAACTTTTTCTTTATTCTAATGGCAGTTTTGTGTATATAATATTCATGTAATAAATAACACGAAACTATACAACATTTACTTGAAATATAGGCATGAGAGTATCTTGTCTATAAATATAAAAACTAAAGTTACCTGAAAAGATATTTATACAGAACCAAGCAATACATTTATGACATCGTGTATAATCCTAAAGTCACCTTGTAATACAGCTTCTCATAATATATACGAAACAAAAAACAATCTTTTAAAATAGATCAAGCGCACATCATACGTTTTTTTTTGTTTGAAGTTCGATTTCTGGCACTAATATGTTGAGAATTGGAGATCTATACGAGTAGCGTTCTTATGCGCTCTATTTTTTATGTTAAGATTAAAGACTCTCTTGTTCTTGGAGTTCAGCTGTGTTTGACAAGTTCGGTTCAGTAGGCGTGTAAAGTGCCTTTGGTACAAAGGATAAAAAATTAGGTTAAAGATATAGACCCTTTCTAGTTGAAAAAACTACTCGTTTTCTTTGATAATGCAGAAGAATAAAATATTTTTCTACCACATTTGATATAAACAAATCCGAATATAGAAGTCGTTTCTTGGGTCAGCTGCTGTAGTCGCTCTTATATTCTTGCAAAGGCTTTTGCACACGACTCTACTCTGCTAATGAATTTATTGTACTTTGATGAAGAAATAAACGTTGAACAAAAGCCATGAAAATGTGTAACTATTCAGTGTTATGATTGTGGTATATGGTACAATTAACATTGTAATTGCTAATTATTGTATTTTCGAATTAGTAGCATCTGATTATCCACAGAAAGAGAGAGTGTAAACTTCATATTCAAACAAATCACAGTATTTTATTAAGCAACTTTTTTTGAAGTTACAGTCTTGCCTTTCAGCTAACACAGTACAGCTTAGACTGTCAGGTAGTCACGCAGATATTTTCATGGTCTTCTTAAAATAAATATAGAACAATGTCCGTTACGACTTATAGGCAGCTTAATTTACTGTTATTTACAATATTATTATTTTTTGTTTTAGATTTAAATACCCTATTCCGTCACCGAGATTCTCAAATTTTGTTTATTTATTTCTCTGTTTTTGCTGCAAGTAAGGTTATATTAGCTCTACTACAGTAAAACTGTTAACTTGTGTAAAAAATTAAAATCACACAAATTTAAAGTATTTCACTAGATAAAGCATACTGCAACACGCTCTGGATGAGTGTGACATAGTCGTACAACTGAATTACTTAAAGGTCTTAACAGGAACCAATGATGAACAGATCCTCCGTATAAAAGAGAGCTTACTCATACAGAATCTGAGGCCAGAAATTAACCAACTAAATTCTAGTTACAAGTTACTCGTATAATTACACATATCATATATATATAATTTTAAAAAAAAAGAGATAATTAATCTAAAATTACTGCATGAGAAATAAACATTTGAATGTTTAGAAAACATAACCAAATACCATAATTATAGTAGGGGAAAGTGTGATAAGACGTTCCCTTTCGGTAAAACCGCACTATACCATCATTTATGATGTACTGCCATCTGGAATGAATTATATGTAACTTTTTTTTTTCACGTGATCGCATGCAAAAACACATTGACAGACGTGAATGATCATAGTACGACTTCATTTTTTTAAAATAATTTTGATCTAAAATAAGCACTTTGCATTTTTTTTGTGGTTAAAAATTAGATATTTCAGAGAATTTGACTTTGCTGATTTCTAATAAAGAGGAATTAGAGACTGCCGAATATACCGTAAGAGAAACACAGTTCTAGTTCACTGGTTGCTTATAATGTGCGATTGTTGATGAGTGGCTTACGATAAGATGGCTCCCACGTGGCCGTCTTACACCGCACTAGTGGCAATCGTACCTCGCACTAGTACCCGCGTTATTTTGCGCCATTGTCTTAAATAATACGTAACTTACGCATGGCCTTCCAATCCTTGTCGAGAACATTTAATTATAATTTAAGTGACTAATGCAGTTACTAAATACAGTAAGTATTTTAAATTGCAGTTGTTATTAATTAGACGGAGGCCATTTTTAGTTCATCCTGGGAGTCCGTTTTACCCAACGTTATAGGTACAACGGCCCTAACCACAAGAAGTTCATTTTTTCAATATCTGAAAAATGTCTATTTCTAATCTTTCTCTTAACTGTAAATAACATTTATAATAAGAAAGGGTTCATTTAATTTTTTTTTTCTCATGACATTCAAAATATTTGATGAAAACCGCATTCAAATCCATGGCTATCTTACCCAATGTTTCCCTCTAGATCCCACCTAATCAGATAGATTTTGTTGTTTCAATTAAACTTCAAACCAAAGTTCCAGTATCCAAAGAAACTGTTTATAATGAGTTGCTAATCATGAATACTATGTTATTAATGAACTCGAACATTCTGTTGTTATATTTCCGAATAACTTTTGACATACATTTATATACTTTTATTTATGGCATTATTTTTCTGAGACTTCTTCCTCAGATTACGTAAATATTCCTTTCAGCCTCTTAAATCTACTTTCTTGAAGGGAAAATTGAAAATATTTATTATAAACCTTAAAAATTCGGCTTTGTCAGATCTTTCCAAAATCTAATCTACTTTTGCTTTATGCCTTCTATGATAAGTAATTTATTCATACGTTTCAGCTAGTTCTGCGTAATTAGTTATGATCTTGTTTGGTTTTAAGTACGGGGATCTCGACTAATGCTGCATCTCTGTCTTAGTTAGGCATGCGGCCAATTTGGCATCGACTGGATCGATTATTAGGTTAAAACGTTACAAATATATTACCAAAAAAGAAAGACACAATCAGTGAGAACTAATGAGTTGTGGGGATTAGTTTTCTCTTACTTAATTACATGATTTGCGGGGGAAAAAGTAAATCATTAAAGCAGATTGTCGGATATTCTATTTTATTAAAGGCAAAAGCAGTAAAATATGCAAATTCATTTTTTAGAGACTTATTTATATAATCCATAGGTAACAGCATAACTTTAATGTTGTGACTTTGTGATTTTGTTCTAGCGTGGGCCTTAAGGTTGGCAAATAGAAACTGTAACAGATGTATTTACTCATTACGAATATTTTTCTTTATTTCAATAATGGATGAAGCTACAATTTGAATTTATAGTATTTCATTATAATTTTTAAATATATTTTATTAAGTGAAAAGTTTAAGAATACCGATGATAATTTCAGAAATTAAATGGAATATCTTACTAAGTTGTCAAAAAAAACATTAGTGCAAACTTTTTCGAAAAATAAAAAATTATCTACCTAAAAGTGTTATGTTTCTAAACTTTATTTTTAATACATATATATTGTTGTTAATGTCACAACTACAGATCACTTTCACTTCGTAAACGCAATCTCCCATCAATGAGTGTGCGAAATTCTGCCATGTCAGCAAAATGTTTCATTTAAACACATATAATAAACTCCTTAGACTTAATCCATGTTTCTACGGTTGATATAAATGTCCAATTGTCACAGTTAATTTAGACACTTGAAAACAGCAAGAAGTGGTGTCTTTTTTATTATACTTTCAATTAAAATATATTAACTTACACAAACAACTTATCTTAAATATAGAAAGAAAACAATTCAAGAATATATGACAAGTTTTACATGGCTGTTCAGTAGAACTAGTCTTACAGGGATGGAAATACATTAATGATATTGAATTGTTTTTTTAAAGCAGTAAAAAAGCAGTAATGATATCGAGCGTAGAATTACACTTAAACATTGGTAATATGTTTTTCTTTAGTAATTTCTCGTTTCTCTAACAGCAAAGGAGTATATTTAATATTGAATAACAATGACAGTTGTGTAGAAAGCCAAAAATGTGTTGCTCAATGTAAAAGCTTCGAAGAAAAATAGATAGGCGACAAAACTAAATGTTTATTTTACGGTTCGTTTAAGGAGTTATTCTTCTCAGACAACCTTCTTAAGGGCGGTCTATAGTTAAGCACTTTTACGCTCTGCTACACACTTTAGTTCGTATTTAGTTCAACTATTTACATTTTGAGCGAAGTATGTTCGTTTTAGTTGTAAGTGTTTGATTTTATTTACATTTAAACTCTCACTGATTCTCAAATACTTTCTAAGTTGTACGGATTAGTCGTTTCGTATTTCCGAAGAAGTTACTAGATAACAAACTGGATTATTTAGATAGAAGAGCGTTCTTCTAAGTGTTAAGACGGACAGTATTTACAGCAGAGCCAAATATGCACATATTGAATAACTCAAATGTACTCAGGAAATTAAAACTTTAATGCAAAAGACCTCCATCAGGAGCTAGACTCAAAAATGCCTGACTCAGTGTATGCCAAAGATTTGAGATTCTAACAATACAAAAAATAAACAAATCATAGGTTCCGAGTTTCCAATGCGTTTAAAAATGCTTGAGTAGTGTGGGAGTTCATGAAAAGTTACAAAAATGTTTTTCAACTAGCAGGCAAAATTTATTTTAAAAAATCCATCTATCTAAAAATGCATAAAACACCCACACTTATAACTATATATATATATATAAACACACACACTAGCTTATCTGTTGTGTAAACTGATCATTCATACACTCGTTGTTTTTCTAATTTCATTCGTAATTACTCTATACGTTTGAGCTTGCAATAATTCATACTGATGATAATATTTTCATTATAAAAGTTAATTCAAGATAATATATGTATATATCATATCAAACTATTCCATAATTTTCACGGACATTACATAACGGACTAATAACGATATAACAACACCTTCTTATTAACATAGCAGAAACGTACACAGAAATATATATATATATATATATTTAAAACAACAATAAATATAATTGTTATAGCGGGTCATATAACGGATCTGAGTTTTGTTTTTTTCAAGTACAAACTTTTAGCTCATAGCTCCGTCATCTCTTGACCGATTTGGGATATAATTGGTTCTGGACTCAGAATGTCAAACCCTTTAGATTGATGTATTTAGCCATGCCCAAGGTCTCATAGATTAATTTACTCTAGTCCTGCCTAAAAGAATTTCAATTTGAGGGTAGGCAGGTAAAGGTCCTGATGAGTAATAACATCGAATCGGGCCCCACGTTTGGTATTGCTGGCGCACAAAAATACAGCTATCAAAAAGGATAAAAAGGCCTCATTACATTAATTTACTCTAATCCGGCCTAAAAGAATTTCAGGTGCCGCGGCTATTAAGGATTCCCACTTGTTTTGATTTATGGCATAACATCTAAGCACTTTTTGTCCGAATATATTTACAAATTGGTGAGATTTTGCTTAGAATAATTAATAACAATTACCAAGTAATAGTTGAAAATCTGCTACATACAAGTTTCCTAACATAAAGTGCATTAACTTTACTGTTATTATTTTAGATATGAAAGGCTACAGATGATCATAGCATGATGAAGTTTTCGTTCCCCTTCACGTACTATTTTCCATGTAATGTTCTATACAACATATCTCAAGTTTCATGTTTATGACTTGACTCGTGTATACTTTATTTTGTTATTACTATTGAATATCGTCACCATACGACTAAACATTTTACTTGACTATTGTATATATGGTATCATAAACTATTTTATTGTACAGTTTTGCTGGAAATTTCATTATTGTTGTTTTATGCTCAGTTGTCGCTTGACTGAATTCGGCATTTTCATCTTTACGAAACATAATCAGAAACACACTGGTACCAAACTGCATTACTCTCCTTTCAACTGAAAAATGGTGGTATTGTTTCTAATGTTTGTGCGTGTTGCACAATCAGTAATGACTAAATATTGTTTGTCATTCAGAATATGTCTGTTTTAGCCTTAAGGGTAGGCTCATTAGAGAAGACAACCTAAACTCAAATACTAAAATGTCTTCAAATTCGATCACGAGGAACGCTATTTGAGACTAATAATGCTTGGAAACGGCTTTAATAGGCAATGAAGAAAAACTTTAATATAAGTTTGACATGACAGCAAATGTACAACGTTTCGACAAGGTTCTGTCATCATCAGGTACAAGTAGTTTACACTGACACAGATATATATATATTGTTACGTCTCTGTTCTCGTTTGTTAATTCACAGTAGAAATTCCTTCCGAGAAACTTCAGCCGATACAAGTCCTTTCTTAAATAAAAGCCCGGCATGGCCAGGTGGATAAGGCGCTCGACTCGCAATCTGAGGGTCGAGGGTTCGAATCCCCGTCCCACCAAACATGCTCGCCCTTTCAGCCGTGGGGACGTTATAATGTGACGGTCAATCACACTATTCGTCGGTAAAAGAGTAGCCCAAGAGTTGGCGGTGGGTGGTGATGACTAGCTGCCTTCACTCTAGTCTTACATTGCTAAATTAGGGACGGCTAGCGCAGATAGCCCTCGTGTAGCTTTGCGCGAAATTCCAAAACAAAAGAATTTTAAATAAAACTATTTTATTCTTTTTCAATTCAACTTTGCAATAAACAGAAGTTCCACAGTCACTTTAACTTAAACACACGCTATAATTCACAACAATTCGCGAACTTTACTTACGGTCACTACCGCTCATTGACTCGACTAACTGTGTCTATATATTCAATCTCTCTATCTGCTATTCCTATTCCAATTAATTGTCTCGCTTTATTTGCAGCGCTTATATACAAGAATAGAGGGCGTCTAGAACGCACTCGCCTCTTCAGGAACCTTCTAGATACTCACCACGTGTTACCAGAATCACGTGACTTCCGTTGTCGTAACACAATATATATATACAATATATAAAAGGTACCTGATGATGACAAAACCTTGTCGAAACGTTGTACATTTGCTGTTATGTTAAACTTATATTAAAGTTTTTCTTCATTACCCATTCAAGCCGTCTCCAGCCATTACTAGTCTCAAAGTGGGTTCCTCGTCATCGAATATATACAATATGAAACAAAGAGGTCACATGACCGGATATTGTTGCACGACTTAGAAGATTAGTCTTGACACCCCAGGGTGTTGGTTTAGAG
>NW_013665672.1:613151-614387 GCF_000517525.1 Limulus polyphemus | reverse complement strand
CTGGTTTCCAATTTTCTTCCTGTTTCTCCGATGTAGAATTCTAGGCAGTTATTGCATGTTATTTGGAAAATATTAGAAAAGACAACCTGCGCCCTAAATCCAACCTTACGCTTCAAGTTAGAATGAACTTTTTAGCTGATCCATGCTATGAATCACTACCCAGACTTTTCTAGCAGCAAAAGTATTAAACAGACTTCGTATTGAAATTTGTTCAGAGTTAAAATAGCATATTTGGTTCTTATTACTGTTAATGAATGTTTGAAACAAAATCAATGTTTCAAAGCCACTTAGAAATTACAAAATCTGTTCCCTCTTAACTCTCACGAAAAAAAATAAATTTAATCAATACGTTATTAGTGGATTGCACGCCAAAACATTATGACATGTTTAAACTTTGAGCTAATATTATTAACCTAGAGAGTAGAGGTCGCATTTTAATTGAGCCAGTGTGACTATGTAAGACCTCGCAATATTCAACTATTTTGAGCTGTAACTTAAAATGACAGCTTACAGTTACCCTTCACATCGGCTACTCATCTTCGTATCTGAAAATAGCAGGGTAGTGTAATACGTAGCGATGCATGTTTTATTATTCACTGCATAGGAAGAGATTCATTCTGGCAGAAACTTATATAAATAACTTGTAAATCAGAAAATCACATTGATTTAAGTTATACAAGTTGTTTCACGTCATAAAGAAGTTGATTCCTTGTAACACTTGTAAATGACATAAATTCGGCATGTTGGTAACTTTGTTGAAAGTTAAATAATAGTTCGTGCCGGAAGTGGTCAGTTATGGCTTAATTTGGCTATTTCACAAAGTTGAACCAAAGAATTCAGCTTATCTTACGTTCCAATAACGAGTGGTATGTAAGCAATTTGGGGAATATTTGAGTTATGATTATTGGGTACCAGTTACTTCGCATATATCATTGATTTAAACGGAGTAGTTCGACTTATCTTACAATCCCACGAAGACTGTTTGGATGAGATCGCCATGCTTTATGGTTATTTCACCAATATACTATTACGACAGCGGAAGTCACGTGAAATTGGTAACACGTCATGAGATTCTCGAAGGATCTTGACTTTTCCTGGCAACTCTAGTATTTTCTAGGCGCCCTCTTTATTTGTATATAAGCTCGGCAAATAAAGCGGAGATATACTTGCAGACAGACAGATATAGAGACAGATAATTGAGTCAAGTGCGTGAATCGTTGTGAATTATAGCATGTG
>NW_013665672.1:609310-612747 GCF_000517525.1 Limulus polyphemus | reverse complement strand
TGCAAAGTTGTATTGAAAAAGAATAAACTAGTTTTATTTAAGAAATGACTTGTATGATGCAACCAATAACCTTAATTGTAAATTTGAATAGATATAAGTGAGTATCGAGTTTTACGAAGAAACTAAACTTTTTCCGAAACTCCACCAAAAGCTGAGGTATTGTTTGTTTGTTTTTGAATTTCGCGCAAAGCTACACGGGGCTATCTGCGCTAGTCATCCCTAAATTAGCAGTATAGGATTAGAGGGAAGGCAGCTAGTCATCACCACCCACCGCCAACTCTTGGGCTACTCTTTTAACAACGAATAGTGGGATTGACCGTGACATTATAGCGCCCCCACGGCTGAAAGGCGAGCATGTTTGGTGTGACGAGGAGTCGAGCGCCCTAACCACCTGGCCATACCGGGCCAAGCTGAGGTAGAGAGACAGAATTATGATACACTGACGATTTTACCTTCACCTCATATACATTAAGGAACATAAGTTAACCTAAAAGAAAATAAATATACACACATAAATCCTTGCAAGGATCGAACTAGATTTAATATTAAAATTAATATTATTTTCAGCAATAAGTATTAGTAAATACACTAAAAATTCAATTTTGCTAAGAAGGAAAGGGTGAAGCATCGTAGTATCATGCATATTTAGTGAGAATAAATTTTTGTTTTTTGTTTAGAATAAATAAACTTCCTTTAGAAAATATATTATTTTACAAAGAAAAACATAAAATTGAAATTCGTCTAAACAGTATCAGAGTAACATAAAATAATTTATACATTTAAATATAGGAAATAGTCACAAGTCAAAACATAATTCAAATAATGTACACGCATCTTTTAGTATTCATTCGTCTTGCAGGTAGCAAGTTGACCATCAAAATAAATTTGCCGTTCGGTACTTTTATTCACGAAAATCTATTGGTTTTTACTCAATTCGAATTTCTCACCTTTCTAGCAACTTTGAATGTAACAGTTTTCTTTTCTTTTAAATAGAGATATAATTTGTCAAAAAAGATACAATTTTCCAGTTTCTTCCATGTAGAAACTGTACATAGAAACAATGCATACGTACAATAGTATCATATACTCCAATATACAATGGTAACACGTCAAAAGATAACCCAATAATGCATAAAATATCCGGGACGATGTTCATCTATACAGACATTTCTTTAATACAGACAGTTTTGCCTTTACATTTTGGAAGCTATTAATGTACAAAAACTTTAACTTTTAATTATACTTGTCATAAAACATTAGTATTTGGTCTATTATATATTTAACACAGTATTCTTTATAAAGTCACTTAAGGATTTTCAGTAATTAGAAGATTGTAAAATAATGATATCTCAACCATACTATATTCCCCATATGTATTGCCGACGACGTGTTTCGCTCAATCCAGAGCTCATCAGGCCAGCTGGGACACAACAAACACAGTAGTAGTTGGAACTCTTTATAGAAGCCATATATTACAATAACACCTGTTATGGTGTGAACCCCTTTTCCTAACTGGAGAAGTATGATTATAATTAACTATACTTGCCATAAGACATTGGTACTGGGCCTATTATATTTTTTAACACTACGTTCTTTATCTAATCCCTTAGGACTTTTCAAGAATTAGAAGAGTGTACAATGACAGTATTTTAACCACACTATATACGTCATATCTTTTAGCTTTTATGCCTTAAGAACAATCTTGTGGCGACAACATTATAACGGAATGTTTTTACTACACCAAACAAACAATATCTCCTTTAAAAAAGACATATATATATAAAACCGCATAGGCGACGAAAATATCAAAATTAAATAGCAGGTTCAACAATCGCCAAGTTCTTATATATCTTTATTTAAAGAAGGATGACGTTTCGAGCTAGCGCTCTTCGTACGATCGTACGAAGAGCGCTAACTCGAAACATCATCTTTCTGTAAATAAAAATATATAAAAACTTGGCGATTTTTCAACCTATTATTTTTTTTGAATATTTCCTTAACAATCTCTTCATGGAGTCTAGTCAGTAAATGACAGGTACGCATGATCAGTAAGACAAAAAACAATAAATCTTAAATCACAACACTGATTTCAGAAACATAATCAGTTTATAGTGTTTAATTTCCTTAAAATCCAGCTTCTCTCTTTCTATCGATGTTGATTATTTCCCGGCACAGACCTATTTTATCTAACAGTGGAAATGATCTAAGTTAAAAATATATATTTATAATGAAAAATCTGTTCTAAGATAAAATGTTAATTTCTAGCCTAAATTACGGCATCTTATCTGTTATATAATTATATTCAACGGGTAAATGGATGAAATTATCAAAAACTTTGTAGGTGTTCTTACATTCAAGCCTTTGAGCCATATTTCAAACGACAAAATAGTTAACCAAAAATAAAATACTGTCATTAATTAATGTAAAACTAGGATGTATTGAATTGAATGATATTATTTTCCCAGTACCGAATTGAGTTATCTAACAATGAGACTTAGTCATTATGTACACTTGTTATTTAACTTACGTGTCTGACAGAAAAAGCGATAAGTGGTTACTTTCTGTGGGTCATCTACACAGAAACAATGAAGTTTATCTCATTTAATTATAATTCTGGCAAACTCTGCTGAACACATACACAAAATGATGGAATTAGTTCTTGAAAAATTCTGCAGCGCCACCAACTGAAATATAATGCACAGGTCAATAAGGAAATAAATATAAGTTTTCAACATCATGGTTCAATGAGACGTAACTATTTCATATTTGTATAAGACAACATATATAGTATATGAAGATTATTTAATAATTTAGATCAAGAAATATGCACAATATAATAACATCAACGAAACTAACTGTACACCTTATGAATTTAGTTTTAAAATGATTTTTCTTTCATCTTATTACTTGTATCTTTACAGGTGTAAAATCGGAATCAGTATAGAAATTTTTCATATCTTGAGGTTTAAGACCCAAAATACTCAACCAGTTAAACAGAGAAAAGGAGAACAATAGTAGAGACGAATAATCACAGAAAATTACAAAAGAATATATTATAGTTAAGGTTTACCTATTACACACGTTAAAGATATTTAACAATTTGCCTAATGCATAAGACACTGTGCAAATCACTTTCATTGAGGAGTTGAATATCACAAGTTATACACATAAAAGGGACGTTAAATACATCTTGTGTAGTCCAACAACCGTTAGTGTCTAAACAAATAAGTAAATAAAAGTAATGACGTCAAACAAACCTTCAAAACAACAGAAACATTTGAATTACTAAACTATTAATAAGAAATAAGAAACTTTCTTAATTATGTAATTGTTACAGTATGAAATACTTAATTTAGTCGAAAGTAACTTTGCTTAACATACAGCCTACCCCCCCCCCCTGTTGCCATTGGGGACGGGTTTTTAGTTTTTCTTCTACT
>NW_013665672.1:596554-609300 GCF_000517525.1 Limulus polyphemus | reverse complement strand
ATAGATAAAGTAGTTATATGTTTACCTATTGTGAAGACAGTAACGCTTTAAGACCTGCCGTCCAGTGTCACAGCGGTATGTCTGCGGACTTACAACGCTAGAAACTGGGTTTCGATACCCGTGGTGGGCAGAGCACAGATAGCCCATTGTGTAGCTTTGTGCTTAATTACAAACAAACTTAACATACAGATAGAAATATATTTTCAGAATGCTTGTTTTCTTTCAATGAGTATATTACTGATTTTTTATTCTTTACTGAAATAATCGTACATCAGTTTATTGTATATTGTAATTAATTAGAAATTGATCTTTATTTATACAAGTTTAGACATATCTTCAGACTGTAAATTAAAGCTCAGACTTACAATTCTAATATCCGGGATTCGAATACCCGCGGTGGACGCAGCAGATAACTTTGTTCTAAAACATACAAACAAACAAAGCATTCCAAATTCCCAGTTGTTTCTTCTGCCGTGGATCTTGTATTTAAATTTGTTTACTTTTCAAACCTCAATATATGTTACGTTTAAGATCATCCGCCTGCACAAGTTAGTGAAAAGAATGTTCATAAAAATATTATGTATACTAAAGAAATACCAGCCCTCCGGGTATAATAATGTTCACCATTCGTGAGAAAAATGATTTTATTGAAATTTTAATTTAAAGTTGAACTATCATCACAGCATTACATCACAGAGTAGATTTTTATTAAAGTATTTCTTTGTAGACGTAGTTATCAATGAAAGTGCCTTGCTTTTCTGTTGCAACACTCATGTAATTCTAATTAAATAAAAACAATTATTTTTTTTAAGTTTGTTTTTTGATTGTTTTATATATGTAGCTTACTCCTTTTTTGTAATTTTTATTGGTTAAATCTGAAACATATCACTTTTTGTGGAAATTTCAATTGTTTTATTTATTGCTCAACTATAAAAATACTGCCTAGTTATAAAAATGTTACCCAGTTATGATTGGTGATGATCGGTGCGGTAGTGTCCGAGATTCGCAAGCTCCATTATAATAAGATATACATGGATTTGTATGCATAAACATATACATACTTCCAAGTATTTGTATCTTTATAGCAATCGTCAATTATATCACGGTATTTATGTTTTCTTCTTGGTTTTGAGCTCTTCTCACAATTTTTGGCAGAAAAAATTAAGATTTTGTATGAACGCCCTCGACCCTCACAGAACATAAACGAAGATCATTTCCGAAAGAGTCGTCAGGGCAACCCCAATGGTAATTAAGGGGTTCCCAGATGTTACTGAAACTATTTATTTTAGAACTGGAATTAAAATGTAAGGAATCTTCAGAATAAAGGGATTTGGGGGGGGGGGTGTTCCCAGGAGTAGATCTGTGGTTTTTGCAAGTAAATCGGCATGGACATATAAGGCATCATTGAAAATAAGTATTTACGTTAAGGTTTTCATAGTGGAGCTTGCTAATGAGGATCAAAAGAGTTTTGGGCTCTCGGGAGTGGTTGCATAGATTTATTTGAAAACTACAACAAAATGCAAATGATCATTTTCTAAGAAACTTCACCAGTAGTTTTCTGTATATATTTAGCAGACATTAAAGCATACATCTATTTAATTACGATTTTACAGCAGCAACAGCTAGGCTATAACTACCATGATACTTATCTCTAGTGTAAGCGATATTAATACTCAGCACCGAATACAGAATTTCTTTGGAATTATAAAACTTGAGAATTCTCTGTGAAATGTACTTTCCACGTACTTTACGAAGTATTGTGTAGTCCATCGCTACGTTATGTAAGATATGTGTGTGAAATTTTCATTTGTTTGTTCTAGATTTACATGCGCAGGTTACGCGGTGTTTGTTTCTTATTTATTTAATCTTATATGCCCGTGTATAGAATTGCACACTGGTTTTTTCCACGTTAAAAGACATTTAGTTGAGAGCTTTCGGCCCTCTTACCAGAGCATTTATCGGACAACAATGTACTTAGCGATAAAAATTTGTTAAGCTGTGGAACACTGTTTTAAAATAGGTATCTAGGCAACAGTCGTAACAATTACTGACATCTGGTATTAAAGTTATTAAACATATAGAATTATGATGAATATAAAATATAGATCGATTGCTTCGATATAATAAACAGAAGAAAAATACAATTATAGGTATTATATAGAAAAATAAATAAAATAATTTTTCAACTTCAAATAATACATTTTAAAATTAAAGGTTTAATTTTACATCGAAACCACTACAAATAGTATGTTTTATGTGTTTTATATGTGGTTTCCATGTAGTATTGAGTAGTTGTTGGTCGTTGTTTTGATTAATACCCACTGGTGGTCCACGGTCTTGTGCTTGGATGGCAACAGCATCTTTTATTTTCCTACGTTTGGTGTTTTCTTCTCTGTCTATTATTTTTAGGTCTATTATATGGTCGTTTTCCTGAACGCGAAAAGCTATAGCTGATATGTTTAGGATACGCTTTTACACCACGTTACACATACGTTATGAGTCTTAAACAACACTTAGTGCCCCTGTTGAACAAATAGACAAACATCAGAGAAGACTCATATCTCTAGTAAAGCGCCCTCTTCGAGGTGATGATGGATACTGTTTCTTTTTAATGTTATTTACTTTTAGTATAAACATTTTCCTGTTTATTTTCTCCATATGTGGAAAATATTTGTACACATTGAATTCATAGACGTACGTATGTTGGTATAATTCCTTTATCGAGATGTTAATATGACATAACTAGAAGGATAACAAATCTATTTATTTCTAACACTTGTTTAAAATGTGAAAAAAATAACTTACTAGAACTATTAGCACTGATAAATCTAAATCATTATATACAGAACAAACAAGTGTTTGAACGGTTTTTAGCTATTTTGATTTACTACACGCAGTTTGAAAGATTTTTGGGAATAAAAAAATATTTCTTGTCAATAATGTAATGTTTTGGGAAAGGAAAGTTAGAGAAATTTAAATGCACTCAATTATATTTTTTCTTACTTTTCGAAGAAACGCTCGTGCCATTCGTATTAATAACAAAAAAAAACAGTTCTTATTCTCATATTCTTTCTCGCTGAATAAATTGTACCTTGTGAGTGAAATGTTTCACTTATTCATAATGTATTCATATTACTTAGACAAACTTTATTTTCATATAACAAAAAATAATAAGTTTTTGATCAAACTCTTATTTGAGTTACTTGGTGTTCTAAGCTTTAAGTTTCGGGGCTGCAAGTAGTGGTTTCATACTATTCAACGTTAACGTTTAAAATGCGGCCTACAGATATAAAATATTCTTTTCGCATGACCGCCCAAAATCCATTTATGTATACATTAAGTCCGTTCGTTTTCTCTCTTGGCAGGAGAAAGGGCAAATACCTCTGCTTGGCTTAAAATTCCCACTAGCGATCTTTATATAGTTAAAAACGTATAAAGAAAACAAATCCTGAATACACTTCAGGATTATTCTAAGGAGAACAATGTTAGGATCTAAACAAACAATGCTCAATACAAAACAAATCATTGGGTGTAATCTACCCATGTAACAATATATTTGTTAAGTGATTTGCCAGGATGTTTTTCTAAAGGATTTTGTTTTCAACTTTATGAAATTTAGCGACTAATGAAAAGGTCCACTCGTAGTTTCGTGTTTTATGTACTGAATTAGGTATCTTTATATTTGTTATCGTTAAAATACTGGATGATATCACTATTATATAGTAGTTCTATTAGAATAATGTTTTTGGCCAGGCGTAGCCTAGCAGTGAAAGTCCCGAAATATTTATTCCATACTTTGGGGTCATTGGTGCGTTATAAGAATGACAGTCCAATTACATTGTTCGATTATAGTAGCCTAGGAGTTTTCAAACTTATGGACGATTAACGTAGAGAATTTGTGTTTAACTTTGCTCGAATATCCGAGGAAAACAAATAAAAGCTTAGTTTTATCCCTTCCTGATTTTCTTTAAACTCACAGGAGGTGAAATGCAAAGCTCGGTCGATATTGAGTGAAAACTGTTTCCATAGATACAGTAATGAAAAACAAACAAACTTGAAACTAATATGAATTGTCAGCAGGTGCACAAATCCAAAACTGAAGGAAGATAAAATTTCTCTGCTAATTTTGGTTTCTTTCCCTCAAGTAAATTAATTTTGGTAGTTCACACTGACTGATCAACTATGTGCTTTTACTCTAGTAAATGTTTTGTTTTTTTCCCTTAAAGTGAAGTAACTCTAATAGCTCATATTGGCTTATCCACTATGTGATTTTACTCTAGTAAATGTGGTCTCTGTCCTTGAATTGAATTAATTCTAGTAGTTCATGTTGGTTGATCCAATTATCATGCCAACAATTTCGTAATTTTAACAAGTAACTATGTAAATTTAAAATTCGTTTAATATTTAGAAAATTTATTAAACTAACCATACATTTTTTTCGTTGCTATCACAAATGTTAAATGTAATTCTCTAGAACCTGTCTAGTTAAACCAACATTCTTAACTTATACGTGTATACTCTAGGTGTATCATCTTAGGCTGACAGGAAATCGAAGATCCATATTCTGGATCAAGAGGTTTTTGTGTTTTACAGTAAGTAAAGGTGACTTTTCTCAGTATGCCAAAGTTCATTACATTTACATCTTTAGATGCTGATCACAGCTTTAAAATGTGACCTAGATAATCATTCGAATAATCAATTCACTATCAATAATAAGCCAAGCATTTTGATATATAGCACCAATAATTGGTCTTATAATTTCTTTAGTACCTCTCCTTTTTACCTTTGGACGCGTAATTTGTATATATTTTTTCAAATAAAACACTTTCACAAATTAATAGTACAAGCTTACATCTTCTTTTTTTAGTTAACTACACTCTAATGAATGAAAATAGAATTTACAGAAATAAAAGTTATCAGTACCAGAAAAACAAAGCTAAATTGTAATTGGACAAATTAGTGCAGGTGTTTTAACCATAGCAAACTTTTTCAATTTCTTCCTCCTATATTAAAAAACAGTCCATGGCATGGTGCTTGATCCTTCACAGAATATGAGTTTAAATCTCGTAATAGTAACTACGGTATATCTCTATCGAACTTGGGGAGTTTTGTTAAGTACTTATGAATACCAAGGCTTTACATTATTGCTATTATTTTTACACGTGGCTATTTTACAACGTAATATACAAATCGTTATTCTACAAACTAGTTTTATCTGACTTACA
Organism: Limulus polyphemus; assembly: GCF_000517525.1. Taxonomy (NCBI): domain Eukaryota; kingdom Metazoa; phylum Arthropoda; class Merostomata; order Xiphosura; family Limulidae; genus Limulus; species Limulus polyphemus. The sequence continues at coordinate 604,075 of NW_013665672.1, read as the reverse complement.
AACAACTGTAAATTAATTACATCAGTCTGAACAAGTAATAATCGGGTGTTGGTCTCCTATCCTTAATACCACTGGCGCAAGTCTACTGAAGTGTTTAAATAATTAGATGTACTTTACTTATTCAACGATCCCCATTCTCCAGCACTTGACAGTTACTTATGTAACGGACACTAATCCCCACTTCCTCTAAAACGCTTGAAAGAACAAAGGGTCCATTCAAACTATATCCCATAATATCGCAAATGAACAATACCTTTGTCAGCCTTGCACCTGTATTCTACAAAACATATTCGAATGGTTTCAACCATATTCAATCATATATTTATGTTAACAGTCTTCTATCGCGAAAAATTCTGCTTTGCGTTTATTCATCATAATATTTTAAAACTATTAGCGTATCAACTTTAATATTTTCCATAACCACATTTTATTATTTGTATGAGCTTATTTAATTTTGTCTCTCCATTACTAGAAATAAAAGTCAATCTATTAGATTAATTTAACGTATTCTCATTTTTCTTCGAATCAAATTTTTCAATATTCCAATTTATTTGTATTTTTATATGTGAAGTTTTTCGAACTGTCTCATTATTATAGAATTTTTCTGATCTGTAACATCTACTAAAATATATACCTTCAAGTTCAGTTTTAATAATAAAGGAAATTACAAGACTTGTATTTATTACCTACACAAAATAAATAATCTTCCGAACAAGTTTATTTATCAAAACACTATCCGTCAATATTACAATAGGTCAAATAAACTAACTCATCCCCTTTTACATATCCATTTGTTACATGCACATTCAATTAAACAAACAATTCTATAAATTAATTTTTTTCGGTATTGTTCAATCATAAGCTTACCCTGTTGTATAATTTTTAAAACAACGTGTAATATTATATTTTAAAATGTTATCCGTATAATATGTTACGTATTACAATTTATCCCGGTCGAGCCTCCAAATTATTACGTAACGTTTTATAATTTCGAATAGCCTGAAACTGAGTTAAATGATAACTTAGATTTAGAAATCAAATAAATGTCGATATGTATCCAGTTTATGATACTTGTCAAAAACAAATATATTTTAATATACAAACAATAACACAATTTACAATAATGGTTATTACAAATAATGATCTATGTACAAAAGTTTTACAAACTTATAAACAATATTTAGTCCTCTGTCTAGTCTGGAACTTCCTTGATATCTTATCGAGGGTTTACGATGAGCGAATTTATTTTAAGTAGATGTAGATACAATTCATTTAACAGGGAGCTAGCTAGCTCTGTTTTTAGTTCTTCGCCGGCCACACACGCCGAGTTATCCACTGACGAAGTTATACAATGTTTTTGTAAAAATGTCCGATGTGAATCCGCTGAAATCTATAAACATTCCTGGTCAAATATCTAAAGTTCCCGATTAATAAGCGTTATAACAATTCCAGTTATAGCTTCCGAGGTTTATAGCACACGAACTATAGCAAACCAATAATATATATTGTCTTTTGGCGCGTCCCGTTGATCATATTTATAGGCGTGGGGAGAGTTTCTCGAAATTTCAGCTTATGTAACAATATAAACGATACACCAGTGTTTACGTACACATATATATATTGTTGATTGTTACACTAGAGAATTTTCTATAATATTAGTGAATAGGCGAGAATTTCGCAATACAGATTTAACACTATTAGGTTATGTACATTTCTAAATATAGACTTAATTTAAACAAACATTGATATTGAGATAAATATATAATAATAATAAATCCATCACAAATAGATTTAAATTCTTTGAATATGTGACTAAACACTACCTATTTTTTCAAGTACGATTTCCAGAACACGTTTTAAAGTATTTAGATAGCGAGTAGATTCTACATCAAAATTACATCAACTAGTTATTGATAAAATAAAATAATTTCTACTTAACAAAATATTATTACTCGATTTACCTTCGTATTTTAGTTATATTAACGTTTTTTAATCAGAATGGAATTCTACCATGATATCATCTTTCTTTTAAAAACGTTTTAGCCACAACCCCCTAATTAGAAAGCCCAAACATAACAATTTATTTTTATTAGTGCCAAAAGTATCCATATGAACTACGAAATGTAATATTTGCATACCTTTTAAAATATAAAGCACCCCAATGGCACAGTGGAATGTCTTCGGACTTCCAATGCTAGAAACCGGGTTTCGATACCCGTGATGGGCAGAGCACATATAGCCAATTATGCAGCATTGTGCTTAATTCCAAACAATCAAAATGTAAAAAAATTCTCTTTTAAAACATTCTGTTTTTTTTTCTTTGCACTAATCTCTAACCAATATATTAAATGCAGTTTTTATTTGATTTTTCAAAACAGCGATATTTTTATTTGTAATTCAAACTGCACTTCAAGTAATCCATATGTCTAACCAGCTTTCTCAGTTGAATTTGTTATCAAACGTGTTTTTATATCCCTAGAAATCTGTCTAGGTACGAAACGTATGTGCTATATTTTTATATTTATTTTCATCACTTTCATTAACCATATTTTCCAAAATTGATTTTTCTTACGTAAGCGTTGTCATCTTTTAGTTTATGACAAGTAGTGTAAGCTTTCCATCTAACTACAATGTACTTTGCCCTTTGACCATGACGTATGTAAATTTTATAATAATTATGGCTTTCACACCATCATACATACCCCCGATGATCTTTCTTTATGGATTTCCTTTATGATATTTCAAATTTTCATTAATGGCGTCTTTAGTTTTATACTCAGTTTCTTTTCGTGATTTATTACTTCTATCAATCGATAATGAAAATTTTAAATTTAACCTTAAGTTTTTACTGTCCTTTAACAACTTTCGAAAAACATTTTTTCACTCTCTCTTAGGTTAGTATTTTTTCCACTAATCTTTGAAAGTAAAAGCGGTCTGTTCATACTAACAGGTTAGGTTGGAAGTGAAAACGTTATAACTTTCACAGTACTGATAAATGATCGTTTCGTTTTTAAGTAAAATAATAAATGTGATAGGCTTATATTTTGACTTTTAAACATTTGTCTTACTATAAATCTTCAAGGAAAGAAGAAGTGGGGAAAATATTTTTAACATTAGTTTTTATTTTCTACTGCATTTAAATGGACTAAAATTGAAGTATTTTTTATGGTAATAATAGTTAATACATCTGACCAAATAAAACTAGATAACGCAATTTAGGACTATATTTTGCCTATTAACTGGCACAAAAAGGACAAAATACATGTTATACACAAGCAACTCAATGCAACTATCACTGTTGTAGTTCTACGTTTTAAGTGATTATCATTACATTATCATTGTAAATCTTAGAGTTTCAAGGTGTACTACTAAAATAGGAGAATAATGTTCATATTTTACATTGTTTCATATACTTTATATATATATATATTAGGGTGGTCCATATTTGCAGGTAAAATCTCAGGTTAAAGATTCTAAAGCTCTCACTCCATAATTTTGTTCTAATGTACAAAAAATACATTAAATGTTAAACTTAATTCATTTGGAACATATTAAGAAGGTGCTCAATGAGGTCGAAGTTCTAGACTGCAGTGGCCTAGTACTGTATGTATTATACTATGTAATAAGCAAACATATTTGTTACACAATAAAAATTATTTATTGAAACTATATTACTTTTTTATTGCATGTGCAATTGTACAATTACACAATTTTTGTATGATTTTGATGTGGTTAGTCACGTTTGGATTGTTATTGTTTCCTCTTTGCTTTTAGAAAAGCGTCTTCTATGGTATTGCATAACTTGAAGAAAGAATTGCCTTTGTTATTTTTTCTTTGTTATGATGGCATTATACTCTTCAATAAGGGCCACACCCCTTTGAGCATTCTCATTTACCACATTCAAGTGTTGAACTGTCTCTAGTGCCTCCTCTGAGCTTCAATGGCTTGAGGTCATAATCCAGAAATCCAGGTGGGATTTCGAAACACCTGAAGAGGTCAGTTGTGTTCTTTGTGATGTAATAATCAAGTGGTATGTCCTCATTCTTCCTGATTTTCAGTTGGTTGCGTTTTCGAAGTTCTTCCATCCCTTTAATATTGATCGCTTTGACTCTGTAGTTACAACTGAATCAGTGAATGCCAAACCAATGAATTCCTCATTGAGATACCACAGATGTTCAGCAAAGGCTTGACAAACATATTTTTAAAAAGCAGAATTCACCTTCTTATGCTTAACAAGACATTGTAGGAAGTTAAGATCATTATGAGAAGAAGAAACGGTATCAAAAGCAGTAAACCATGCCCTAACATAGACTCGAAAAACAAACATGCAGATGTCATGGAGTCCTCTTTCCTCATGGCCGGTGAGCTTACACTGTCCCATAAACATCCAGATCTTGAAGACATATAATGTCTTGGCCATCCATCATGCAGTACTGTAGGTGCTATAAATCGCACTCACAAGGACGGATGTTACCAAGAAAGGTCATGACTAGTCCAAGAAACTCTCAATAATCGTCTCTAGTTTATATGACCTGAAATTGTCGTGTAGCAAGCTTAATGACACTGTCCTTAACTTCCTCAATAGCTTCTACTACTTCATCACAGTCAACTGCAGTTTCATAACTGGACTGATCCATGTATTCCAAAGACTGTTGGAGTCGATTGAAAAATTAAATATCTGGACCAGAGGAAAGCCCTATAGAGTCTTTGAAAATATATGCCAGGACAAGGTCTAAAGTATGTTGTTGTGACGCCAAATGCAGAACATTCTTCTTTAATATTTGTTCTAACAGCACACGTGCTCCATTTTTATGACCAGTGTTGCTTGCTGCTGTGTCAAAGCAAATTGCCTTTACACTATAAATGACTCTCTACTCTTCCAACAAATGTATCACAACATATATTCGAGCCTCTCCAATGCTAGAAATCAACTTTTGAACACTTAGCAGTTAGCTTACTTCTGCTCCAGACATGATCACTGGCAGATGAACTACTTGTTATTTGTCTGTGAGATCATTAGGGAGTTTACTATCCTAGTGAACTACAAATAAAATTGCTGGCTTTAAGTTTCTCACAAAATCTTCACAGAAGCGATGTCAAGATTTTCAGATCGAGGAATGGATGATGGTGAGTTTCTGTACATCATGAACAAGGCTTTGAGTGGTGGCAATAAGGACAAATGTTGCCTTTCTGTCACTCAATTTGTTTTTGTCAATAGCTACTGCTAAATCGTGAGTAAAAATATTTCTTCTTGCCCTCTTTTTAGGTTTAGAAGATGGTGATTCTCCCATTTCACATCTGTCCACATCACTGTTATTGGTACTGTATTCATCAACATCGTCATCATTGCTGTGGGATGATTCCCAACAACTGACAGTTTCATTTAGTGTCCGTTCCTGATCTGTACGCCGTTATCTGTTCATACTTGCCTCACTTCTTTTCTCATCTCTTGATTCATTTAAAGAAAGAAACTTATCTACCTCATCCATGCACCCAAAATGTTCTCTTTTTCTCTGAGCAAGAAGAAAGTCATTGCCTTCTGGGATCTTGATCAGGCTCAGGGTATCCCTATGACTGATGTCAGAAAGGTCATCCAGATTATTGACAAATTCTGCTTTATTAGTTTACGTTTCAGTTTTCCTTTTTGAATATCTTTTTAGCATTTCCATATTCCAAAATGCTTCTGCAATTTGAAAATGAATAATGTGAAATACTCTTGAATATTCCAGAATATGCTACAGTATTCCAGAATGTGTTAGAATATTCCATAATAATAATATGCTTTAGCATTCCAAAAGAATCTAGAACTTTCCAGAATTATTTAGAATATTCAGGGACATTGTAGAATATGCAGATATAATGCGAGCTACAAGGTAAAATTTCAACTACCTTGAACAACTTCTAAATGATATTCAATACGAAATAAATTTGGTGTGAATTATATATATATTGGAACAAAATGCGAGAGTGAAAGTGTTGTAAATCGAAACTTCAAACTATATATATGATGAAATACTTTCAAAATTATATTTAACTTTTTTTTTGCTTTGTGTGTTGTTAAAAACAAAGGTATACAATAGGTTGTCTGTGCTGTGCTCACCACGGGTATAGAAACCCGATTTTTAGCGTCAGAAGCTTCAGACTTACCGCTCAGCCACTGGAGGCATGCATTTACCAAAGAAAAGCATCTAAAAAGATTCACTTCTATATTCAAAAACCCTTTAATTTAAGGATGGTTCATCTCTAAAAGAATCAAAATCTCTTTAGCCCAACTGACGATTTCTGGTGCTAAAGGAAAAAGCTCTTGGGCAAAGACTTGTGGAGAGAAAAATATATCTAAAAGGTTATTTTTAAACAATTTTGATTTGGAAACAAAAAGGGGCAAAGTAAGAAGAACATGTAAAAAAATATCTGCAGTTTAGGTAATGTTTATCACAGATGTTTTGCTTACTCGTTTCAAATGTTTTGCCAGCTTTCGACGTTTAAACCATCACATCACACTGGCACATCACAAAGTAGTTCCACAGTTTGCATATCAGATTCCCTGTGTTCTGTAATCACCAATATCTGTTTATGAGAATTTGAATCTTTCATCCCAGAAGAAGCCAACTTGAAGCCGAAGAAGTATAGGACACTAAAGTCATTTGTTCTACAACCTTCCTAACTTTGAACCACCAATCTCTCACCCAGTTAATCATGAGACATTAAAGAACAACACAACAACTCTTAATTTTTCAATTCACATACTTGAAACCTCATTCACAGCAAAAAATGTCAAAAATATGAGCAGCATATGAGCTATCACTTTTAGGTTTCAGACATCTTTGGTAGGAAAGAAGTGGTGAATCAGTGATGGGGTTGGTGAAATTTATCATCCAGTGGAAGCAAAACCTAATTTAAGAAATATGCGTAAAGTGTTAAATGAAATAACAAGATCAGGGTTACTGGCAAATTAAATCAAACATTTGGGACCAGGATTAGCATATTTTTGGGGGCACAAAGTTTCTGCAACACATTTAAATGTAAATCATTTTGTAATCAAAAAAAGAAAAATACAAGTGGAGATAAATCTGGTATTATAGTCTAATATCTAGTTAATATCCTAATATCATAGTCTAATATCTAGTTAATATTCTAATATCCTAGTCTAATATCTAGTTAATATTCTAATATCCTAGTCTAATATCTAGTTAATATTCTAATATCCTAGTCTAATATCTAGTTAATATTCTAATATCTAGTTAATATTCTAATATCCTAGTCTAATATCTAGTTAATATCCTAATATCCTAGTCTAATATTTAGTTAATATCCTAATATCCTAGTCTAATATCTAGTTAATATCCTAATATCATAGTCTAATATCTAGTTAATATTCTAATATCCTAGTCTAATATCTAGTTAATATCCTAATATCCTAGTCTAATATCTAGTTAATATCCTAATATCATAGTCTAATATCTAGTTAATATCCTAACATCCTAGTCTAATATCTAGTTAATATCCTAATATCCTAAGTCT
>NW_013665672.1:579504-596533 GCF_000517525.1 Limulus polyphemus | reverse complement strand
AATATCTAGTTAATATCCTAACATCCTAGTCTAATATCTAGTTAATATCCTAATATCCTAGTCTAATATTAGTTAATATCCTAATATTCTAGTCTAATATCTAGTTAATATCCTAATATCCTAGTCTAATATCTAGTTAATATCCTAGTCTAATATCCTATGTACTCACACACTACTAACTTATTTAGTTTCAAGTCTGGCGACCGCCCTCCATATATTTGGTAACAATCCGTCTGCATGTAGAACTGAATTTACATACTACCAGGTACACTTCATGACAAGCAAATATAAGTAGCCATTTCAACTAACTCAATCGAAACTCAAACCAAATAAGCTTTCATCTTATTGTACAAGCTTGATATTCAAACCTATTTTACAGTTATACTTTGTTCTGCAATCTCATTTAAACGTCAATATTTCATTTTCAACAGAGCAGATGAAGAGGGAGATTGTTAAACTCGTAGGTAACAACCTAAAATAAGAGATATGAGAAAGAAACCATCTGTATCTATATAATTCTACTTTGTTTTATGGCTTTGTATTTATTTATTGTAGAATGTATATGCTGACTTTATACTAACATTTTTCTAAGTTATGAAAATGTGGTTTAAAAATGGGCATCATAACCTAAACATATAGTAGAACTTCACTGCTAAATTAAATCTGCCTTCAACAAACAGCAATAATACATTCGGTATGTATAATAAAAAGAGATTAGGAACACAGAATGCCATGTTATGCTTTGAATAATATAAAATATTTGGTGCAATTTTGATAGTCCACTATTAAATTTTGTCGGAACAATTAGAAACATATTTCTTTATAATTTGGTCTTGATGTTGAAACTCTGTCGTTATCTATAGTTTTCCAAGTTAGACGTTTATTATGTTATTTGATATCAACACACGTGGTAGTGTGTCGTGAGGCAAAAACAACCCGCAGGACACACTGTGTGTTAGGAGTGACGTTTAGATACATAAGTATTGATTAGGCCAAGCAAACTAGATTATCAGTTTCTAGCTCAAGTTTTCAAAACAATCATACGGGTGGACGGTTACTGTTGATTATTCATTGCCAATTTTTAAGTAAAATTTGCTAAATATTTAGTTTGTTTGTTTGTTTGAATTTATGTACAAAGCTACACAATGGACTATCTGTGCTCTGCCCACCACGGGTATCGAAACTCGGTTTCTAGCGTGGTAAATCCGCAGATATACCGCTGTGCCACTGGGGGGCGGCACTGTTTTAGAGAGGAAAAACTACCACCATATATTTTAAAGAATATGGTTGGTTCTGAAAGGTAAAGGTCTGTTCCAAATAATAGGGTTGCGATCTTAAAGCTAATGTTGGTTACTATCGATTGTCACTTTCTTACTTACTGTGGTTTGTTGTTGTGTATTGAAAAAATATCATGATATCTACTCAAAAACACCTTAGGTGTGAAAAAAAAGATGGGATTAAAAAAAAAGAAAAAGATTAAGCTAGCGACTTAAAGGAATGAAATCAAAATTGGCGGTCAAACCGATAGCTACACTTATAGCATTAATTTTGATTTCATTCCTTTGAGTCGCACGTTCAAACCTTTTTTGGCCGCGCCTTTTCTCACACCTAAGGTGTTTTTGATTAGGTGCTTTTATTCACAGCACCACTTGATTTCATGAATTTTGTAATTTAACTTGCAAGTTATTATTTGCTTCCAAACGTTAAGTCTACCGTTTGAGTTCAAAATGCTACAACTTAACCAGAATTCATCGAACGGTTTTACAGTTTTATTTACACTCCTAGTTTACTAAAACCCATTTTAAATTAAGGATGTGCAGAATACCAACCAAATGACGCTCAGAACAACTTCTCCTGAAGAAAGTAGCTGATGGAAAGGAAAAAATGTGTTTGCCCTAAATAAATATCTAATACTTTATTCTTTCGTTAAGGTTACATTCACTAGCAATATTAGTTAGAAATGTTTAGAATATCTATTTTGTTATTTTGAACGTATACTGATTATTAAATATTTTTCTTAAGGATTATTTTGCATTTTTAGATTACTATATAATTTGAGAACTAACCAAATTATCTTCCTATACCTGCCTAATTTCGTGAAACATTACTGGGATTACGACCGAACATATCGCTAAAAGCGAAGTACCAAAATGAATAAACAATGCTTTCTAATCATTATTACGTAAGAATAGTATATGAAAATATTGTTTGTTTGTTTGTTTTGGAATTTCGCGCAAAGCTACACGAGGGCTATCTGCGCTAGCCGTCCCTAATTTAGCAGTGTAAGACTAGAGGGAAGGCAGCTAGTCATCACCACCCACCGCCAACTTTTGGGCTACTTTTTTACCAACGAATAGTGGGATTGACCGTCACATTATAACGCCCCCACGGCTGAAAGGGCGAGCATGTTTGGTGGGATGCGGATTCGAACCCGCGACCCTCAGATTGTGAGTCGAGCGCCTTATCCACCTGGCCATGCCGGGCCTTATATGAAAATAGATATAGCCATTACTGAGTTGAATTTTAGTACTTATCTATGTAAGTAGCTTGTTTTGATTAGAAGCTAATATTAATTTACTACACACCAACTTCTACTGTAGGCCAATTTACTGCATATATAAATTATTTGTTTTATTTTTCAAACAATAGTTTAGAAAGAAATCTCAAAGAAACGGTGCACCAAAACAGGTACAAAAGAATCTGTTCTCTCAAGTTACAGGTACATGTTCAAAAATTTATTGGTATCCATAATAAACAAAAAAAGCATCCAAGAAATTATCAGAATCAGAGAAGACAAAATTCAAATTGGGACCAGGGTTTCAAAGCTTTTATGACAATAATAGATTTAATACAACGCTACCACGTGCCCAACAATGCCTCAGCAGTTAGTCTGTGAACTTATAACGCTAAAACCGGGTTTCGATACCCGTATCCGCGGACTTACAAGGCTAGAAACCGGGTTTCAATAGCAGTGGTGGGCAGAGCACAGATAGCCCATTGTGTAGCTTTGTGCATAAACTTAAACAAACAAACGATACCCGTGATGGACACAGCACAGATGGTCCATTGTGTAGTTTTGAGCTTAACAACAAACGAACAAAGTTACCACGTAACGGTTTAATTTAAAATTTGTTTTGAAATTATTTTACCTAAGAAAATTTGAGATCATTTTTGAAGGTAGAATTTTTAAAATAAAATAACAAACACACAGTTTATACTTTAATTACTTTTTGTGTTTGTAGCAAAATAGGACTAAGTAATTTCTAATATGCAATTTCATTCTTATCTTTCAAGCTATCCAAAACAGATTCTTTGAAAGCGGATTTTCCGTTGCTATCCGATATAGTTACAATGATCCTTTGATTAGAAATCTAGAAAAAAATTATTCTTTCTTTCCCACACACACAGTCATAGTTTTCATTCAATGAATCTATAACTAGTTTTTCTTGGCTCACTTGAAAAAAAAACTGTTTTTAAACATTTAAACATGGCTCTAAGTTTTCGACGCTAAATTAAGAATAGTCTAGCATTTCTGTTTTTGTTTTTTTGTAAACTGTTTTTATAAATATCAGACTCTGAAACTTATCCAAATGAAACATCCCGCCTTTTCCTTGTAGAAAAATAATTGAAATGATAACATTTTAAAACCCCCGACCTTCACCATAGTAAAGTTGGCGTATTTGTTTGTTGGCATTAAATTGGTTTAGATATGATTCTAGTACTAACAGATTAGCAATTTTTATATATTACTGGAATCACTTATCCTTCATTGTTTAATCTCTTGATGGAATTGTGATACTGGATGGCTGGATCATTAAATAATACATCATAGCGATGACTATAATGCATACAATAAAAAACTATTTCATACTTTCGTTTTATAAATACATGAAAACTGAAAACATATTTTAATTTTACTTACACTATTACCACATCAAGGAAAACACGTGAACCTGTTGGGGTTTGTCAGTGTTGTTTAGTCTTTGATAATTTTTACCTTTTTTCAGAGCGTTTTAAAATACTCTAGAATGTTTGTTATGCTATAGTTTTATTCGTATAATATTTCAACAAAAAGTGATAACGTAATAACACTTACTGTCGTTGTTCGGAAAATAATATCGTAGTATAGTGGTTTTTAAAGGTGTGTTTTGTTCTATATGAACTTAGCTTGTAAATCTGTATGTTTGTATATTCAATTAACTCTTTTCACAAGTTCTGAAGCTAGCAAGTCAAAACTTGGCAGGCGGACTCGAGTTAACCCGGGGTTTGTCCTTATATATATACATATGACTTAGCCCGCTACAAGAGGTTACAAAAGGAGATTAAAACACCATCAGAAGGTCACCTAGACATAATGGAGATATAACAGTTGGTTTTAAGGGCCATTGAGCCCGAAACTGCATCGATTTTGTGTTCCTCGCCTTCTCGTGATCCCGGAGACGCCATGTTTAAATTTGTGTTTATATCCTACTCCAGTGGTGTAGGAAGGAGTAGCAAAGTGGGAGCGCTTGGTTAGACATGTAAATTTTACAATGACAGCTTGAAAGTATAAGGAGCTGCTAAAAGCAGTTCAATCTAGGGGGTCAGGAGCATGTCCCCAGAAAATTAATATAGTAATACAATTTACAGTTCCTATGTAAGCCAGATATGTAAAAGTGGGAGTGTTACAGCAACAAGGTTCCGACGTCTCTGTCACACTCATAAGTTATCGAGTTCAAACTTGGCACGTGTGCTCAGGAAACATGAGCGAGCGTCCTAACGCTTCTTAAGTTTTCCCTAATGAGATAGCTATAGAGGTAAGTGGGAATAATGGAAGAGCTTGATTGGTACACTAGGGTCTCTGTGAATCATGTTAAACTCCGTATTTACGCAAAGAAACATCTCATCTGTAATTATTATTTCAGAAGTTTAAGTTGCGAAAAATAAAAATGAATTCATCTTATGTTCGTGATTCACTTATGCGACTATTAATATTATGTGCTAAATTAATTTTCAATCATAAGTTATATGAATATAAGAAATAAACTACATTTTTGGAACACAGTATTAGCACAAAAACAGGGAAGATAATTTTGACACTCCTGAAGAAATATTCCCACACAGCTTAGGTGATACCTGATTGTGAAATTCCCTTGTGAACACACGGCATTAGGAAATGGTTCAGGTTGAAATTACCTTCAGGGGATTTGGTCAAGTTCGGTACACTTTTAATGATATAGCTTTCAACAATTCTTCATGTTAAGTAATTTTCCGTTTCTTTTATCATTTTGGCTGATTCACAGTTCATGGGGTGGTCAAAGTCTCTTGTAAGAAGAAATAATGAATTATTTGTATTCTGGTTTTAATGTTCGTTTTTTATGCTCTTTCATTTTTGTTTTCAAATTTGCTCCTGTTTTCACCAAGGCAAACTTTCACCTGATTAGCCTTGAATAGTACAGCCAATGTGTATTTTATCTTCTTCTACGATTTCATTTGAAGTCAGGTTATTTACATGATTAGCCTTGAATAGTACAGTCAATGTGTATTTTATCTTCTTCTACGATTTCATTTGAAGTCAGGTTATTTTAAATTCATTAAATGTCTATGAGGAATTACGTCAATTACTTTTAAATGCACAAAAGTTATACTTAGTCGAAGAATCAGAGTGAGAAAAGTTGAAAATAGAATATATATATATAATAAGTTTATCAAACTTCTAATAAGACATAAAGACAATCTAAACTTATGTAAAATACATAAACAATAACCTATATTCGTCGTCTTAGTGGTGTACAATCTGTCGCTTAAGTGATTATTGAAAATAACCTGACTTCAAATGAAATCGTAGAAGAAGATAAAATACACATTGACTGTACTATTCAAGGCTAATCATGTAAATAATCTGACTTCAAATCAAATCGTAGAAAAAGATAAAATACACATTGACTGTACTATTCAAGGCTAATCATGTATTTATATTTTTCATGCAACGTTTTTAAATGATTTGAATTTAAAGCTCTATATAAAAAAAACGCCTAAATAGAACTAAAGTGCAAGATAATAAACCCGTTTACAGCCCACGGGCTTTTTAATGACCCGTCAATTTTGCTATAATGAGAAAATGACCACACAAGTACCTACTGGGCTTCAAAAGGATTGATTTGCCAATCACCGGATAACTAGATTTTCCAATTTCTATATGGGTTTAGTCGCTCTAAGGAAACCCAACAAGAAAAGGTATAAATATATATATTTTTTGTTTCTAGTGTTTAGAAGGTTTAGTTTTGTTAATTGCTTGAGTGTTAAACAAACGCTTTACTTTCAAATTCGATGACGAGGATAATGGCTGGAGACGGCTTGAATGGGTAATGATCAGGTACCTGATGATGACAAAACCTTGTCGAAACGTTGTGCATTTGCTGTTATGTTAAACTTATATTAAAGTTTTTCTTCATTACCCATTCAAGCCGTCTCCAGCCATTATAAATGCTTTACTTGCCTCAGATAAATGTAGTGAAGAAAGGGAGATAAATAAAGTCTAAATTATCGTTAATACTTCCAGCTTGATCTTAAGAAAGGTCGATTTGATAACTGTTAAAACATTGGACTTCCTAATCGCTAGAGGCTTCACATACTCCAGAGACGCCCTTTGATAGCAAAAGTAATGAATATGGTTGAAATCAACATTCCACTATACCGACTGTATCTTTAGAATGCTTCATTTGTTAATTGCTAGAGTGTGTAACATGCTATACCCCAAACGGTTTTACTTGTCCTCGGAAAGACCAATAACGAACAAAAATAAAATAAATTTAAACTCACTTTTCCACTACCAGATGGATCTTCACAACATTTAGTTTGCTCATTGCTTGTAATGTGGCAAACGGTTTTACTTAGTCTAGATACCCCATAATAAAGAAATAAACAAACTACTAAGTCTGAATCTTATTGTTCATCGACTAGACATTCAGATGATTAACTTGCTAATAATCTGATAAAAATGTTCAAAAAGCGACAGTTGATGTTCATATACCTATAATTAATTGAACCCTGTGCTCACTACTAAGTGAAAAACGGAATTTCAAACACATATCTTGGTTGTTCAGCATTTTGTTTTTAACGAAATAAATTGACTCTTATTTTAATATTTTAAGTTTTATAATGCCAGAGACCTACAGATACAGAAGATGTGATATGTGCGTAACAACAAGCTTTTCAAAACAAATTTACGATATTACTATACACTACTATTTTTCAGGAGCTCTGGAAAAAAATGCTTTAAGAAAAGTTTCCGTTTCTAAAACAGAATTTTGATATTCACATTTTTAGCCTAATACAAACTAACTTCTATAAAGTTCTAGAAACTTTTTTTGTAGCAAGAAGCAGATTGTTTAACAAACCAAAATAGATAAAATTGGAAATTTTTGGATGTACATAATTTGTTCGATCCAGAACTTCTATATATTCTATCTCAGAAATACAATATAAATATATACAGGACTTTACTTTCTTAATAGTGAAATATAAACAAGAATATTTCCTACACTAATAGGGAAAAAAAGAAGATAACTTTATTTTACATAGAATATTCAAAACTGGGTCTGACAGGCACTAGCATTGATTACTGAAAGTTTGCATTGATAATCTATGCATGAAGTGAAATTGTGAGTGCCGGGAGGAAGAATCGAATGGTGACATTATTCATCTCGATATCAAAACTGTAAGAGTTCCTATTTTGAATTTGCACTAATGTACTTAACTTTTTTTTTAAATGAAAGTTTATAAGTGTAATTATTAACTCAGTTCAATCTGTATTCAATCTGGTCAAACGTGAAAATGTGTTCAACTGTCTGTACAATTAAAGATACTTTTATATCAAAGTGTATTTTCTAGCAAAGAAACATAAAATGGCACAGTTGTGTCTAGGACTATTTGCTTCCGATAGAGGATTTTCTTTAATTCTCAAATGTTATTCGTAATGAAGGTTTTCATGAAATTAACTCTCATTTGTTGAGTGCGATAAATACAAATAACTGTCAATATTAGAACAGAAAAACCAATAAAAGTTCTTCTCAAGTCTCAGAAACTCTGTTCCATGAGATATGAAAACTCATACAAGAAAACAATCTAAATATAATTAACAAGCAAACTCGGCCATTACTTAGTCAGGATATAAAAAAATATATATAAAGTTAAAAGATGTAAAATATAGCAACATTTGGGCAACTTTCCAGCCAAATAACTTTCACCTAACCCTATAACTTTTAATCGCCCCCCGGTAGCTCAGCGGTAAGTCTCAAGGTTTCCAATGCTAAAAATGGGCAGAGAACAGATAGCCTAATGTGTAGCTTCGAGCTTAACAACAAATGCCCAAATTTTAAAATCATTTTTGTATTTAAAATTTCTAGTACAAACGTAACCTGACGTTTAACTTGACGTAACATGGAGAAATTAAATTAAGCGAGTAATCGCTATGAATTTTGTTGCCGCTGAAATAAAAGTATTTAATTTGTCATCCTAATATCATTATTGAAGTTTGTTGAACACAGTTGACTGGTGTCTTACAGAAATTATTATTTTCTACTTTTTTCTGTGATTTCTCGACTTCATCTGTCTTAATTAGTACAAACCAGATAAAGTTATTTCTCGATTTCATCTGTCTTAATTGGTACAAACCAGACAAAGTGATTTCTCGCTTCATCTGTCTTAATTAGTACAAACCAGATAAAGTTATTTCTCGATTTCATCTGTCTTAATTAGTACAAACCAGATAAAGTGATTTCTCGTAGAGAATAACTTCAGGTATAAAGCTAAATAAGGAAGTTTATTCAGCAAGTGCTTGGTTTTTCAGCTAAAAGTCTTCGTTGATAGCGATTTAATTCTTGATAACTCAAGATTAATTATGTATTTTAGCGCTCAAAAATATTAACCTGAAAAATTCATTAGCAGAAAAACAAAATAAAAGTTTTGAAGTAGAGAAATAACTTTATCTGGTTTGCACCAATTAAAACAGATGAAGCCGAGAAATCACTTTATCTGGTTTGTACTAATTAAGACAGATAAAGTCGAGAAATCACTTTATCTGGTTTGTACTAATTAAGACAGATGAATCGAGAAATCACTTTATCTGGTTTGAACTAATTTAGACAAATGAAGCCGAGAAATCACTTTATCTGGATGAATACGAAACTGCTTATAGATGTCACTGAAAATTCCCGTAAAACTGAAATTGATTAAAATAACTTGTCGTAGCTTTATTATCGACTAGCTGAGTTTAGCCCTCAAGTTGCGGGTTGTATTTTTGCAGCATCTAGTTATGAACCATAAATCCTCGGATTTGCAGCCCAGGCAGTTAACTAATATGCCACGCCCAAACAAGTAAAAACGAAACATCCTGCATTATTTCAAAAAGAACTGTGGAGAACTGTTACAGACAATGTAACTGATATCTTCATGTAAATACTGAAGGTGTAGAAAACTAACAGATATTCTTTCCAGATATTACAGAACATAAAAAAATATATATCACAAAATACACAGAATGCTTGCACTTGAGGGACATATACTGCTTTAAAACCTACACTCCTACGTATTCACATTAATGTTTCTGTTCTCACGGCACAAAGATGCGCAGAGAAAATGTGCGTGCGTTGTAAGAATAATGATAAAGTCCAACCTTTCGATCAGTAAAGAGTAGCCCAAAAGTTGGTGGTTGGTTCTGTCGACTAGTTGCTTTCTCTCTAAGCAATCAGTTCAAAATCATCCATTGCTATTCGCAGATAGGTCCTGTGTAGCTTTGCTCGAAATTTCGAAACAAAAAACGTTTTTTTCTTTTTTTATCAGCTACTGATATTTTATATTTATGTTAACGTCCTTTGACGTCCTATTTTGTATCATTTATCCTGTTGTTTACATATATCGAATTTGATGTGATTATCCATACCTATACTCTTCAAGTACGCTTTGGTGAATGCTGCTATGCTTTGATAAGATCGTATTTTAGGTGAAACTGTATTTTGTTTAGATAATACTTCAAAAGATGCTATTTTTATATAATCTCCTGCTTAAAGTACTAGCTATCGCTACAATCAATTTGAATAATTTGATAGTATAAGTTAGAAATTAATAATCACATAAAACACTTACTTTTTTATTTCACTAATAATTAAGGCCTTTCACTCATATCGTCATTTATTCTACAAAAAGTAATCGTAAAATAAACTAATTACAGTAGTAAGTTATTCTTAAACGAGAGCTGTTGAAACGCTTATGTTACCTTACCATGAGATAACACAGAAAAAAAGAATCACTTCAATTATTGCAGTCCCTTTTATGCCTTTTTGACAGCCAAGTATCTTGAATATATTTATATTTGCACGGAAATCTTTGTATTTGAGAAACAACAACAACAAAAACGGTAATACAAAATTTGACGATATTTGACATATTTAATGTAAAAATTGTCTGTATTGTAAAAAAGGTTTGCTCTAAATGGTAGTTTGAAAAGAAATGTTGTATGTGGGAACGTGACTTTAGTTACCTCTTCAGTCATAGCCTAGCATTGATTTCCTCTCACAGTTTGTAATGATAAGCGTTTTTCGATTTAAAAAAATGGGTACTTTAGTGTGTTTTCTATACTTTTAAAAATAGCAGTCGCAAATAATTCTGAAATGTAAATAATCTCCCTTTTCAACGTATGTAAGTTGAATTACAGAATACATAAACTTTGCAAACAAGATAGTCCATACCTAAACACAAAGGTGTACTGTAACATATTAGAATTTCAAATAGCTTGAAATTGAGTTAACTGATAAATTTTAATTTAGTAGTTAAATTGTACTCTGGATTTAGTATTTAAATAAATGCCGATATATAGTCAGTTTGTAATATTTGCCAACACAGTTTTGTTACACAGTTTTCTTTTTTAACACAAATATGTTTTAATATACACACAACAGTACAATTTACAATAACAATCATTACAAATAGTTATTACAAACAATGATTTATAAACAAAAGTTTCACAAGCTTACAAACAATATAAAGTCTTCTTTCTATTTTGGAACTTCCTTGATATCTTATCGAGGGTTTACGATGAATGAGTTGAATACGAGTTGGCGTAGGTACAATTCACATAACGGGGAACTAGCTAGCTTTGTCCTTCATTATTCACCAGTCACGCGCGCTGAGTCTTCCGCGGTGAATTTCTATAACGTTTTCGTAAAAATACTAATGTCGAATGAGAATCCACTGACGTTAAATGATTTGTAATGTTCGAACTTTGTAAATTCTCCTGGTCAAATATCTTAAGTTTTCCAATTGATAAGTGTTATAACAATCACAGTTATAGCTTCCGAAGTTTTATAGCACACTGATTATAGCGAACTAACAATAGATACTCTCTTTGGTGCCGTCGCGTTGGTTATATTTATAGCCGTGTGGTGGCGTTCTAGAAAATTCAGATTACCTAACAATACAAATTTGTAGATTCTTTCTCTCGAGAATCTTCTACAACTTTGGAGAATAGGCGGGAGTTTCGCAATACATATCTAACACTATAAGCTATGCATGTTTTTAAACATAAACTCAATCCAAACAAACCTTGATATTAAAATAAATATATAACAACAAATTCGTTACAGTACATACACTAAAAACACATACTAAGAAGAACATCGATGAATATATCACAGTTTCTGCCACTAAACAATCCCTAAATACACCCTAAATACAGCAACCAAAATGTAGGATATAAGCTAACTAGTATTTTGGTATTTGTTTGCTTGTAAATAAGCACAAAGCTACACAATGGACTATCTTTTCTCTGCCACCACGGATATTTAAGCGCGGTTTCTCGTGTTGTAAGTCCGCAGACATGCCGCTGTGCCACTGGGGAGCTCAATTAAACCTTAGTAATAGTTAAACAAATAGCTTTTAGATGTGAAGACTAGATGACTTATGAATGGTAGAGTCATAAAGGTAATGTTTCAGAGAGGTAGTGTACTTTCACGACTTATTTTCTTATGTCTACTTGGCTAATTAAACAGTAAAATGTTTAAGATGAAGAAAATTTTGTTTGGTATAACCACCCAGTTTCCCTAAGCTAAAGGTTAATAACCTGTAGTGACCACTTAATGAAAAAGAATCGCTGATCCTTTAGAAATTTCAGGCTTCTCTTAACAATCTAAGTAAAGTATTATATTTTTTAAAAAATCTATCTGTTCTCTTTCCTCTAATGAACCACGCAAGTAAATATTATTGGGTTTCCTCTAAAGAATCAAAGTTAATTGCTTTATTCCGAAAAACAAAATCAAAAGTTTTATGAAGTACTTGCACATGTTACCTTTGATTTAAAAATTAATAAAAAGGAAGGTTATATAAAATTTTATATCCATCTTTGATAAAACTGAAAACGACAGTCACATCCGTTTTAAATTTAAAAATAATCCGTCTTCCAGATTCTCTTTAAATCCGTTTCCAATCGTTTCTCTCGATGTCTAATGATAGTCAGTAATAAACAAATGTATAAGAACTATGAATTGAAAGCGTTACCCCCATTAAACAAGAATACAAGCTAATTACCCGTGAAGGACATTTTCCAAAGCTTTTGCCAATTGCTTTTTTTAAGCAATTTTAACATCTTTTAATACCATGGTGTAGTACTAATTTGGCGATATATTGTGTGTTTTATGTATTTTTCTAAACTTTTTAATGCGCCTCAGTTCAGATTTATTAAACATTTTTACATTCCACTCGGTATTATTGGATGTGCTAAATTGGCACACGCTTGCACAGTGAATGGTTTAAAAAAAAACAGTTATGTAATACTTGAATGCAGTGTCTTTAATACTCCTATCCCTTCCTTTTCGCCTGTGTTATTTACTAAAACCAGAGCTAAATATAAGGTATATATGAGTATATAAGGTATGGATATAAGTTACTGTTGTTTCTGTATTTTCCAATAGTATTTGGTTTACCCACCGTTCCGTAGCGCTGTGTTGGTTCCTGGGATATTCAATTAATTTTTTTTCTTAAATTATATTGAATATACTATTCAAGTAGTCTATGCTTTGTTTTCGGTATGTTGAAGAATGTACTTGCAATTGGCTTACACTTAGAGTGTTTCAACAAAATGCTCTAAGATAATTAGTTTTCAGTAAAATCCTTCATGCTTAGGGACAGAGAAGGTGAGAAACAGACAGTAAGAATTATTATTGAAAACAACCAATTGCACTATTCAAGTATATCGTTTGCTCATTTTTCTTTAAAGAATGTTTTCCTATATCATCCGCTGAAATGTGATTCATTTGGTTTTGGCTTGCTACAAAAAGTGTGTGTGTATAAGTTAACACGTTTTCAAGAATTTCTAATAAAATAAATATTAGCTTAGCCAATTGAATAGATACATGAACTTATAAAAAATATGGTGATGAAACTTTTGATTCTGTACTCATTACAATTCGTTGTACTTCGTAACATGCCACAGAAGAGTTCATTCAAATTACGTCCAATATTCGTTTTATTTCCACAAAATGCTATGAAAGAAATTTCAATTTATTTAACAATTGACGGAGTTCATCAACTTTTATAAATTATTTTGAGACGTTCGCAAAAGAAGTATTATTAAAGTTTCAGTTATCTTGAAGTTGATGTTTATATAGATGTTTATATATATATATAATCATATAAGTGTCAATCCCACATACACTAACAGAAAATTCGGATCAAAGATTTAGTAGTTTACTGAAAGTTATTTTCCAGTTTTGGATCTTAACCTCACACACAATGTTTGAAATTCGAACAAAAGCTTACCTAAGAGAGAGCAGTTGTCGTAGACAATATACTTTGGTATATTATATTGTTCACCTGAAAAATAATAAGATTTTTAGCTTTTCATTTTAATATATTTTACAAGAAATTCCAACGTGCCAGCTCTTATGTGGTTTGGAGTTAATCAGAATCCAAAAGATGTAAATAGTCAGATGGAAGATTCCAAAAAGTTCCTATACAACAGTAATTATTTATTGCAATAATGCTCTTTCACAATGAAAAATATCAGCTCCTTTTGTATATTTCCATTGAACATTGATAATTAGTCTAACTGAGAAATAGATTCATGAGTTAAAATCAATCAGAATATTGATACCACAAAAGGGTATACAATCACTGCTAAACTTTTATTAGATTCATGAGATAAAATCCGTTAGGATATTGATACCATAAGTGGGTAAACTCATTGCTAAACGTTTACTATATCCATAAGATAAAATCTATCAGAATATTACTACCACAAAAGGGTATAAAGTCAATGTTACACTTTTATATAATCATGAGGTAAAATCCGTCAGGATACTGATACCACAAACGTTTACAATCACTGCTAAACTTTTATTAGATTTATGAGATAAAATCCGTCAGAATATTGTTACCACATAAGGGTATACAATCACCGCTAAACTTTTATTAGGTTCATGAGATAAAATTTGTCAGAATATTTTTACCACAAAAGCGTCCACAGTCACTGCTAGAGAATTATTGCTGTTGAGTTAATTCTATCATGATAACTATAAAATAATTTTCATGAAAGTGTTCTATATAATCAGTTGTTCTTCTCGATTTCTCATACAAACAACAGATGAATTAATTTCCAAATTAAATTTTAATTTTATTTTTTAAGAAAAATTGTTCTTCTGTTTCTTTTTATTTTTTTATCTTTTAGGGCATTGTAATGACCTGCCAAGATTTTCTGAGCCTATTCCGAACGTCACAGTTCCTGTTGGTCGCGATATTGAGTTTCCGTGTATTGTGGAAAACCTTGGAAACTACAGAGTAAGTTTGAGAATAGAAACCACGATGAAAAATTCCATAAAGAATTTTCGAATGAATCGTTCATCTTATGTAGCAACTGAATATAAACAGTACACTAGATATGAAATCTCATTTTAAATGTAAATGTTCTAATGTTTAATAATAGTAAAATATTAAGGAAGTTGTATCATCTATATAACATCCTAATCAACATAAAGTATTTATTAATAGAATAATAGGCATTTTTTTGCATATTGATATGCTATTATTAAACATGATTTTATTCAGTTAACTAATTTTTTTCCGTACAGCAGATCTCTATGTTATCAGTTTCATTTAACCCTCGTTATAAACACTTTTTCCAAACTATTTATGCATCGAAATGCTTGTATGTCCTGAATTTGTTACAGAGTCCCTAAAATATTGAGTCACACAATAATGCAATTATTCCCACTAGCTATTGCTGGGTCCTCGATAAATGTGACATCGAAATTGAGTAATTTCACCCATGGTCAGCTATTTTCACTGAGTGTCGGAACTTTTAATGGTAACGGTTCTCACCAAGAGTGTATTCAATATCAACTTGTGAATTTATACATTCAGGTTATTATTATTATTATTATTCTATTATTTTTACTAACTTGATGATATAATAAAAGTAGAACAAAGGTTCGCAGATATAAAAATTGTAAAGCTGTAAACAGTAAAATAAATTATATATATAAATATATTCAGACATTTCTTCATGTCTTCATACCATTTGTCTGTTTAATCTTAACCTCATATCTAATCCGTCAAGCAAAAGCAAAATGGAGCTTTTCGATTTTATATAAAAAATTCATTTTCGTATAAAGACAGCATTAGAAAAGGTTAACTCGAATACCGATTCTTTAAGCTGTTGCTCCTATGTCACTCTAGTTTCATACTTAATCCATATTCTGGTTGAGCATGAAATTAGGCATTTTTTAGTCATTTATATGAAGAGGATTTGAATCTTACTTTTAAGTTATTTTTTCGTCGCCTTCATACATGTAAATTGAAATATGTAAAGTTTTCAAGTTTACCAAAATATAATTCTGTTATACTTTTATATATTTCTAAAAGTTATATCTTTTGTATAAGTTTGCTTACAGCACAATAAATGTAAAAATATATTTAAATTGATTGATTAATCAAGAAATGTGAATTTAGGTTAATTATGATACATATACTTAATATTTTACTAACTATTTATCTGCTCCCCAGTGCCACAGCGGTACGTCTGCGGACTTACAACGCTAGAATTTGGGTTTCGATACCCGTGGTGGGCTGAGCACACATAGACCATTGTGTAGCTTTATGCTTAATGACAAACAAACTCTTTATCGTAAATTACGTCTTTAAATGAGTACCAAAGTCATTTTTAGAATAAGTTATTTAAAAGCTAAAAGATGCTTGTAATCAGAAATGTTATCAAGCGGTGAATAAAAAGGCACATTGTGATTATTAACCGAACAGTAATTAAAATTTAATGTTTTAGAGAAATCAGTTTAAAAAGAACTTATAATCTAGTGTGTTTTAGGTTTATCAAAAAGAAAAAGATTGAAATACCTGTTCTGATACCTACTGAATTTCTGTATGACCAATGGAATACTTGATTAGAAAAGAGAATAGCATTTTGATTCCTCAAACAAGAGAAATTAACAAACCCTCGCTTAATCCCTGACTTACAAACTACAGCATTGGCTATTTATCATTTTGCTACAACTGAGTTCTTGTTAAATCGGTTTAGTCTAAACCCCTGCAGATGGAAATCGTTACTGTATACATTTTCACAGCGGATTATGATTACTCAGTTATTCCAACATACGAGCTGTAACACACAAATAGCTTATTGCAAAGCCTCTGATCCTGCCCGCCAGTGTAATCAGTCTAAGTATATCTCGTCTTCAGATTCTGTGCAAATAAGAAAAGTAAACTTTAATTAATTTAATTCTAGGAGCATCAAATAAACTTTTTTTTAAAAAAATTCAATTGCGTTACTAAATATTACTTCTGGCTAGGTATTTCGCAATAGCAGAAATTGCAAATA
Organism: Limulus polyphemus; assembly: GCF_000517525.1. Lineage (NCBI taxonomy): Eukaryota > Metazoa > Arthropoda > Merostomata > Xiphosura > Limulidae > Limulus > Limulus polyphemus. Next base: position 579,675 of record NW_013665672.1, on the reverse strand, counting down.
ATAATTTATTAAACACCTATGCTTTAGCAAACATTTAGGATCAAAGCATGTTTATTCACAGAAAGCAATTCAGTTTTCTTTGTGTGTTTTTTTCTTGCTACTGGGTGGAATGTTTTACTTGAACTCTCTATTACTTTAGTCTGTCAGAAAAAAAATTACAAGTGAGCCATT
>NW_013665672.1:574696-578504 GCF_000517525.1 Limulus polyphemus | reverse complement strand
GTCAGAAAAAAAATTACAAGTGAGCCATTTTTACTAGAATGTATTGATCATAAAGCCACGACTTTTTCGGAAACTGGTTTGTGAAGTCTATTGAAATAAATTTAGCCTTTGACTAATATCCTTCTAGCTGTCAAAATTTGCTGCATCACTTTTAATATCCATACTTTAGAATTTCAAAAGAAAAAGTTTACTTGGATCAGAATTCATGCAGTATACAGTATTAAGTCACCAACACAATAACATTTCTAAGTTCTGCTCTTACGATGATTTTTCTAAGTCATGTTTGTGTTTCACTAACGGTGTCTAGCTCTTTTGTTACAATAATTGGTTGCGATATCATTAATCTTGCAAGAATGTATGGAGGTGAGCTACAGCCTGAGTGAAAAAGTGACACTGTATCGTGATATCAGTGGTGTGCATTTCGAACAGCTGTAAAGGCAGGACTCAGAAAATATTTGTTTGTAACGCGACTTTAGGATTGCTCTGTATTTATTGAATTTCATATCATATTAAAAGAGAACTTTGAAAACTTACGTACAGTCCTTTATAAAAAAAAAAACAACAACATATTTTAATCAGTACTACTGTAAACTTCCCAAGGTAATTTTGATGAAAACTTATTTTAAAAAAATTCATAACTATTTGATACTTTAAAGCCGAAACAAGTGACATCGTTGCTACTACATTTCACTGTGCATTAAAAAATCTTCAAAGAATTTGAGCCCTTGTAAATCCACATTTTTTACAGGCAAAGTAATCACTGATCACTTTATATCACGAAGCTATTAATACGTGTGTGCGTATATAAAGACAGTTTAAAATTTCGTTACTAGAGCCAAATAAAGACAAAATTCTAATTTCCCGTAATATGGGACCCATGTATGTGTATGTGTGTGTGTGTGTGTACAGTTTAAACTTTTGTTACTAGGGCCAGACGTTTGGTGTATTGTTAAATCATTTCAGGTTACTACAAATTATATATGACTTTGAGCTCATATTGGCACCCGGACACCATCTACGGACCAACAAGAATTAAACATTTATCAAGCAGTGTCGCTACCCATTCAAACGCCAAGAGATAGCAAATAACAGTAACTAAGTTGTAAGATTATATTGATTAATTTTACTAAGTTTTAAAATTATGTTAATTTATTTTTATTGTGAGTCAGCATTAAGTGCCAAGAAATTCGTGCCCTCTTATTACAGCTATAGAAAATTTTAAGGTGCTATGTGTAAATCTTTATTTCTACGTTTCAGGCTGCTTGGTTGAAGATAGAGTCAAAGGCAATACTATCAATTCATCAAAATCTCATTACCCGAAACTACCGGATAAGTTTGAGCCACTCAGACAACAAGAATTTTGTTTTGCATCTTAAGAACGTTCAGAAATCGGACGTAGGTAGTTACATGTGCCAGCTGAACACGGTACCCATGATGAGCCAAGTTGGACATCTGGATGTGTTGTGTAAGACTGTTCATTCTACCACCATCATTTGTAATAAAGTTATTAGTACAAGCACAATGTAAGGTTTATAATATACCTTGATCCACCTGACAGTTACTAGTGGATTGTACAGAGGACCAAACAAACGTAATTTTCAGTACCTCCTGGCTTACGGTTCAGAGGACCAAACAAACGTAATTTTCAGTACCTCCTGGCTTACGGTACAGAGGATCAAACAAACGCAATTTTCAGTACTTCCTGGCTTACGGTACAGAGGACCAAACAAACGTAATTTTCAGTACCTCCTGGCTTACGGTACAGAGGACCAAACAAACGCAATTTTCAGTACTTTCTGGCTTACGGTACAGTGGACCAAACAAACGTAATTTTCAGTACCTCCTGGTTTGTGACGCTGAACAAAACGTTAACACTGAGCATTAACAACTGTCCACAAAAATACAAATAAACCACAAATTTGTTAGTTTTTTCATCAGCTCTATCCAGACTGGTATTCTCACCTCAGAATTGCTTTGAATAGTTGTAGAAATACTAGATAAACTGCAAATATATTTGACTCATATTTTACTAGATTGAAAAAACACATAAGCATTCTAAAATTATTATTAAATTATAAAGCCTAAAAATACGAATTATAAGTATTTTACCAATGGGTAACATTTAAGTTAATCTCACCTGTTTGCTACTATTTTAATTAAAAGGACTACATTTAAAATCTGAGGTAAAATCTTTTGTATCTGTGCACTCTAATGAAAATATCTATAACTGATGGCTGTTTCTAACTTTGCCATCTAAATGCAAAAGTACTTTATTATTCCAAGTGTATTTAATTTTCCAACTATATATTACAAAAAAAAATTGATGTCTGAATTTGAACTTTTCAGTTCCTCCTGAAATAAGCCTGAAAAGTTCTATTGCTGATGAACTAGTACGAGAAGGATCCAACGTCACTTTTTCTTGCTTGGCGAAAGGATATCCGACCCCAAAAGTCACCTGGCGACGAGAAGATAATCGCCCTATACTTATTCAAACCAGTGATGGAACTACACAATATAGTAAGTCTATGATATAGTATATAGACACACAAAAATGTAGAAATGACAAAATAATGGATATGAATGTCAAAAGGTAATTCAGGTAGAGAAAAAACAAATTAACCAGACGTTCCAGGTAACACATCCAGTCGTGAGTCTCACAAAAAGTTATCTTATTTACGTCTTGTTCTGTCACGACCCCAATTTAACTTCTTTATGTATAACAATTGGATTCACCCCTATACAAGATTATATCAAATACATTCATCATATTCACGTTCTAATTTTAGGTCTTGTAATTAGAAATATCTAAAGCTTACAGTCTAGCAGAAACAATTAAAGTACCAACTAAATAGGAAAAAAAAACGCAAGAGAAAATTTTCTATATTTATTAGGACATACTAAACTCAGAACAGGAAAAAGTTGTTTTTTGAGGTACAAATATTTGGTGGTACAAAAATCCCCTACTCGACTTCGATGATTACATAGACCATTGACTGTGAAAGTCGTGAAAAATAACTAAAGTTTGGGAATATTTACGATTTTCAAAGTGTAAAAGCTTTAGCAAAACCTTGGCATAAAATATCAATTTCTCCGTCTTGACGGAATTTATCGGAAACAGCAAGAAGTAGATCCGGTATTGACAGACCAGACAATTTTTACTTCTCATGCACCTTTTGCGGAAACAAATAAAACATTAATTATGTTCTTCATATTTATTTCAATTCTAAACCACTTAGGTATTTTGCTCAAAAACGTTTCAACGTCAGTTGATCTATGAGCATGCGCGTTATTGTTTCCACAGGAATAACAGCAGTGCAAATGCAAGTTATTCTGCGCCACTTGACAAATGTAAATGCTTCACTCCTTCCAGAACCACCCAAACTGCTGTTCTTGATATAATGTAACTGCAAATCTAGTACTGGTGTTGTTGTGGTTCAAGATACACTTGACAACATTACAGGCTCCATTCTACATGCATATGTGGCAGCTGCAGTAGACGAACTTGCTCGAACTCTCAGTCAGTTATATCCGAAGAGAAAGATTATGTGGCCTAAATAGGAGAAACGAACTATAGTTTCTGACTTCTGCCTTATTCCTAAACTGCATTGTTATTTTCTTAAAACAACCAGACTATTGGTGGTGAATGTTAGATATGTAATCTCTTATTAAAACAACCAGACTATTGGTGGTGAATGGTAGATATGTAATCTCTTATTAAAACAACCAGACTATTGGTGGTGAATGGTAGATATGTAATATCTTATTAAAACAACCAGACTATTGGTGGTGAATGGTAGATATGTAATAT
>NW_013665672.1:567619-574537 GCF_000517525.1 Limulus polyphemus | reverse complement strand
ATCTTATTAAAACAACCAGACTATTGGTGGTGAATGGTAGATATGTAATATCTTATTAAAACAACCAGACTATTGGTGGTGAATGGTAGATATGTAATTCTTATTAAAACAACCAGAATTTAGTTCTATCAACCTAATACTTATTGATCTATGACCCACATAATTCCCGAAATCGAATTGAGAGTTTTATATCCCATATATCTGCCTTCATCATCACCACCACACACACAAAATAACACTTTTTCTTGTCTCAATTGTGTCCAAATTTTAGTATGTTGCATAAAACATGCGTCACGATAACACTACAGTGAAATTATATCTATCTTATTTTTTTTATATCTAAACCCAATTTCTAATAGACTATTACAGCTTATTATGATCAGGTACAATTTTGATAGTTAAGAAACAAGACTGTTCTAAAACAGTTGATCAAACATTTAAAGTGCTTGGATCAACTCACGCTCACAGAAATCTCTCATTGGCTGGCTGAAAGAGCGATTCATCGTTATGCACTCTCACCTATTCGATTAACGTTAGGATATGTTTGTTTTTACTATTTTGCTTATACATTTATTTGGAAGAACAAAGTCGATACACGTTAAAAACTTTCAGAACCAGAGTAGAGGTTGTCTTGAAATGGTGCTTCGGAATCTGGGGGCCCCCCAGTGGCACAGCGGTAAGTCTGAGGACTTACAACGTGTAGCTTTGTGCTTAATTACAAACAATTGGGTAGAGAGGACCTCAAATAGGTGATGTAGTAAATTACTAAGGTTTAATTCAAATGTTAAAGTTCAGGTCTAAATAATTGGGGTGTATGCTTTTTTTCTAAATGTTCACATGATGATATAAGACGAGATTGCCGCGAAGACCTCTGTATATTATCTAAGCTTAGAATATTCCTAGATTTGCATAGCTCGTCGTGAAAATCAACTACTATCAAATGAAATCATGCACAAGAGCTAAGGTAACAATCTCAAAAACCTTAATTCTGAATGTAAACGTCTGAATGATTAAAGTGTGATTTAGGAGAGTATGGAACTGAAGATTATTAGAAACAAACAGTATTGTTGTCATTACCTTCGCCACCGAAGGTTATGTTTTCAACCCTAACAGTATTGTTATCATTACCTCCGCCACTGAAGGTTATGTTTTCACCCCTGTGAGTTTGTCAGCAGGATTTGTCGAAACTGGCTGAATAAATTTGGACGAAAGTTGGTATACGTTTAGGCTATGATCCAAATTAGAAACGATTAATTTGTAGTGGTTCAAAGTCATAGCAAGGTCACGAAAATCCAAAAAATCTCTATCTGTTAACATAGGGACCGATTTTTCACACTATTTTTGCTCTATAACTCAGTCCAAAATGAACAGATTTTGATGAAACTTGGTGGACATATGTAGAATATCATTCTTCATTGTTCTATTAAAAATGGTCCATGTCCGTTGATATTAACCGAACGGACACATTTTCATATTTTTTGAGAGCCGAATATTATCAACGCTGCGTGACGGCGGTTTGCGCTCTACTAAATGTCACTCTAGTTATATACTGGGATTCTAATGTATACAATCTTAAATGTTAATTCCAACTTTTGAACAATAACATTATCTTTGTTTTCTTCGACAAAACTAATTATTTTAAAAGTGCTCTAAGCTGGCGGTTCTCAAACTTTTTTGCAGCGCTGACCCAAATCTGTGCGACCCCATCTGTTCGAAAGTGTATTTCAGCCGGCTTTTCTTTTGCCACGTATGACTTTTTTTCTTTTTTTTTTTAGCCAAGCTCGAGACCGTAGATTTGGGAACCACTATTATAAGCTGAACATAAAGAAAACTGTAAACAATCTTTGGCACAATAAATGAAAATTAAAGAGAAGTTCAGAGATAGATATATACTATGTTATTTCTCTTTGGCAGAACAAAATCAGTACAACATAAATGCTTTATTACCCTGTGTCTTGTTATTGAGTGTGGAGGAACAAACACGGCATTGTTGCGTAAGAGCTCGGACTGTAAACCCGAGGTTTCAGGGTTCACGTCCCATTGCCAAAAAACTCTTCCGCACTTTAATGAAGCTGTTGGTGCGCTATAAGAGTGACAGTGAGTACCCTAAAAGTTGGCATTGGATGTTGTTGAACAGCTTCCTTCCTTATAGCCCATCATTTTAAAATTAGGGACGACTCTACGCAAATATCTTTTGTGTAGAATGAACGAAAATTTCAAACGAACAAAATAAACCAAGTCCTTGTTCATTTAGTAGTCTAAAACTTCTGCCACCACAAAAATGTAAAATATTTTAAACAAGCAAGATATTTCTTACTCTAAGTTCTCATTTTATTATTTGTTTGTTTTTGAATCTCGCGCAAAGCTACACGAGGGCTACCTGCGCTAGCCGTCCCCAATTTAACTGTGAAAGACTAGAGGGAAGGCAGCTAGTCTTCATGTCACCCACCGCCAACTCCTGGGTTTCTCTTTTACCAACGAATAATGAGATTGACCGTCACATTATAACACCCCACGGCTGAAAGGGCGAGTATGTTTGGTGGGGCGGGATTTGAACCTGCAACCCTCAGATTACGAATCAAGCGCCTTAACCACCTGACCATGCCAGGTCTATTTGTCATTTTAACTATTTCTTTTACTGAAGTATTTCATATACATATATTCTGATCAGCTTGACAATGGAATTGTAATTCTTTGTACACGGTATAAGGTTTACTTTTCATACGCCCCACGGAGGCTCAGCGGTAAAACTTTGGGTTTCTAACGCTAAGAATTGGGTTTCGATACCCGCTGTGAGCATAGCACATAGCTTTTGTGCAGCTTCACGTTTAACAACAAATAAACAAATACTTTTCATCTATGTCATGCGAGTCGAATATTCCTGTTAAAGCAGCACATTAAACATCATGTTCACACCTCTTGTTTTCTTCAGACACCACTGAAGTACTTTTTATGTAAATGTCTTGAACACATTATTCCAACCAACAACTTGGCATTAATACAGTTTCAGTTTCAGTTTGCTTCTGTGAACGTTTCTTTTTAGTCATAAATTGATACACCTTTATCAATTTGTATTCACCAACAAATAAGCCATACTTCAATGTATATTACTTAGACCTCATTATATTGATTAAGATAATAAGTATGGAAAATATATACTATAATAAATTGTATCTCTTACAACTTCATTAAATAATTACATTGACTCGATAGTTTAATACGATCCCCCCATACAATGATTTGTAGAACACTTCGTTTCTGTGAATATGCAAAAAGAGAATGATCTTATGATATGTCAAGTAACTGTTTCAGCCCTGTAAAGCAGTTATGTAGCCACGTCATGGTTTCTCTTCAAGTGGACCAAAGATTTCTCTTGCTTCCAAATGATATGATAACTGGGTGCCTATCTAGCAAAAGCCTTGTTATCAAATGCCATTTCTTTGGTCGATTGATCGAAGACATCTTTCTTTGGGGACTATCACCAGTTGTAGCAATTGAAAAGGAATACGTCTGCCACTAAGAAAAATCCGAGAGAAGAAACAATTTAATGGTCTTTTTACGTGCAATAGACGTCAAGCCATGTCCCAATTGACCAATCCATTCAACATGGTCAGGATTAGTCTATTTCCAAACATATTGTACAAAGACATTATAAATATATAGCCATATGACAGCCGACAGACAACAAGACCAAAAACCTCTCAAATGTAAAAAGGAAATAACCACTTTAGTGGAGCTTAGTTTAAACTGTGGACAACGGCTGGTGGAAGCATGTGAGGTGTTTGAGACTGTACTTATGGTACAGTAAAAATATCGAGAGATACACATAAGGTATTTGGCTACTGAAATGATGTTATGATGAGGAAAATATTCTCGTTGCAGAAGTTGGATCATTTTATTCCACTAAAAACGGCCAGATGTGATCTAATGGGTTCCTTGTTTGGACTGAATCCGAAAGTTACCACAAAAACAGAGCTCCACAATACGGGCCTGTGAGTTAACAGTGGATTGTGTACTGTTGACTAGCTACCTTCCTCTAGTCTAACAGTTCAAAAATTGGGAACAGCTATGTGCATATAGCCATTTGTTTATCTTTGCTCAAAAATACTGAAACAAACAAACAAAACCATTAAAAAAAAGAGTGTAACTGAATGTTGTTGCCGATCGTGTCCACCCCATAATACTGCATTTCTATCCCGATAGGCAAGTGATTTTTTCAAGATCGTAATGCACTGCCCATCTTTGTTTAAAAAAAAAACTTCTTTACTTTTATTTTATAACGTTTTACACAACCTTTTAAAACAGGAAATATTAACATTACTAAGTAAATTGGCCCGAACGTAGTTAGCGTATCGATGTATAGATACCTCTTAGATACATTTTACCCTTTGGAGTTTGTGGTCTACCTTTATTTTTATTCTACGTGCGACGCTTGTTATGTAAAGAGTTGCATTGAAATACCATCAATGTAAAGAAATACTCCATGTATTTATGCTTTCTTTCGTTTTTATATTCAAGCTAACACATCTGTTGTGTATTATCTATAAATAAATATGTATGTGTAATATCGGCATTCCCTTAATTTAAATCAACTGCACACCGGTGCCTTTCATTCCTATTTATATCCTACAACTCAATGCACGAAAAAAAAAAGAGGAAAACTGAAGGAAAAGAAACCGAAAAGACTTAAAATTTATATTCACTGATATCCCTCCTTTAAAGTGAAAACAGAAACTTCCACTTGTTATGTATAATACCAGCTAGCTAATGTCGTCAAATTACTGTATTTTGTTTATACGCGGCTATTTATACGTTGAATGTATCTCCGTCTTTCAGTTGTTGTTTTTTATCTTAGATAAAACCAGTGACTATTTTTGAGCCTTATAATATGCTTCTTTAGTATAGTTACAGTACTTTTTATGATTGCAGTCCATCACTTTGAACTTCACAGTGCAGATGTAAGAGACAGTTTGAATGTTACAAAAAAAAAGAGCAGTAATTATCAAGGCAAGATTTCTATATCCTTCATGAACTACACTGTAGGCCTAGGGAACTCGGTGTATATTATCAGCATTATCTTTGAAAAACGCGATTATTTAGCTTATATCAGAATGCATATTGACGTAAACATGCCCTGAAATCTTTTATTTCTGTTCTACACCCTAATGGTTTGCTACCCATTTTGTAGAGTTTTTTGTCAATATATGGCCTGTGGCAGTAAAATGTTTATCTGACTTATTTAAAAAAAAAGAGGTTCACATATCAATGCATATTTAAGTGAAAATATGATATGAAAAACAAAATCAATCAAAAATGTTTGTTTCACAATGTCCTTTTAGCCCTTTGAAAAACAAAATCCGCATTTCATTTTCTCTAGAAAAGACGTTTCAAGAGGACAGTTTTGTAAGCATAAGTCATATCTCATTCTAATATATATATAAACCGTTTAAAAAAAAGATACATCAATAAAATATATTGCTATTTTCCTTATTTGTAATTTTTATGTCAAAAGTATTTTTCTCTTGATAACTTATAATAAGTGTTATGTTTATATTTTTTTCATCCAGCTGGGCACCCACCGCCAACATTTCTTGTCGTTATTATATAGTAAAATATGTAAAAACGGACGGATGACTGGTAACAAATAACACAATAACGTGAGATAATAGTTAGTGAAAAACCCCAGTAAATGAAAGAATCTACCAGGAGTTTTGATATCAGAAAAACTAGTTTCTACACATTCGTGCGTCCTCTTCGATCACGTTTTCTTCAGAAGACAATTGGAGATTGGAGAGGACACACGAATGTGTCGCAACTATGTTCTCTAACATCGAGACTTCTGAGGGTCAGTAGCCATGGTTTTATTGTTTTGAATATTTTACCACTAGGATCGTTTGCCACCAACTTCGCATTGTGTAATTTTTCTCTGAAAATAAAGCCTTAAACTTGCAGAATATAGTTTTTGGCGAAGCACAATGTTTTCAACATAATCTTCATGTCAGTTATATACTTGTAATGAAAACTCTATAAAATCATTAGAATGCAGAATGTAAGTCTTTGAGGTAATATATAATTTTATTATGACATTTTTTTTAAAGTTTATAAAGTTTTCTAGAAGCTTCTACCAACTTTTTCAAAGAGAGCCGTCACTTAAAAATAGTCATTTTCTATCCTCTCTCGAAAAAAAAAATGTTAGATCGAATCTTCGACCTGTTTACTCTCGCTCACATTGGTTTAAAGCACTTTATTTTAAAATACTGTAAACAACGTACCTACACTTTTTTGCTGGTTCTACAACATTTCTAGAATTCTGTTATGTTTATGAAAATATTCCTGTAGCAGATCACTTACTTTGTGAATTATAACTACAGATGATCAATATATATATATATACCTTTTCAGCCTTTACAGATAATTAGACCATTTTATGTATTATTGTTACAGTCATTACCAAACTGGAAAACAAAACAGTCGTCTTCTCACAATCCGATTAATATAAACGAGAAATAAAAGCATTAAAGCCCTGGTAGTCCACTACCATTCACACGTAACTATTGTAACAGTTACACTTAATATAATCAAGATGGATAGAAACGTATAATTAGAATATAAAGACAGTGGATAGGCCTTCAATAACGAAACTTGTGATCACTTTTATTCATCCATAAGTGCATCCAGCAAACATTGTTCCAGCTAAAAAAATATTCTATCTTACCATTGTTAGCAAAAGACAAGTTAATTTAAGAGAAGAAAATTAACTTCTTAAGAACAAGTGTTCTAAAAATAAAAAATAAAGTTTCTCATGAGTTAAAGAACGAGAGAAAGAAAAAATATTGAAATTGTTTGTTTTTTGAATTTCGCGCAAAGCTACACGAGGGCTATCTGCGCTATCCGTCCCTAATTTAGCAGTGTAAGACT
>NW_013665672.1:552369-567456 GCF_000517525.1 Limulus polyphemus | reverse complement strand
TCGAGCGCCTTAACCACCTGGCCATGCCGGGCCAAATATTGGAATAAAATTAATAAAAGTAAGGGATTTAACCCATGTTATTTTATACAATAATATTTAGGTTTAGAAGCAAAACCATGAATGAGTATTCTTCTTATTACTCTGTGTATTTCCAGCGTAGGCTCAAGAAAAACAAAGTCGAGAATTTGATCGTAAACTTTCTCTAAATCCTTGATTAAAGTGTGAAAAACAGTAAAATAAAGTTGATTCATCTGAAGAAACCAATCGCCAAGTATTCTGATATGCCAATTATATTTTAAGCCGCATCGTTCAAAAAGTGAAAACGTTTCGTTTGTTTGTTATTAAGCACAAAGCTACACAAAGGGCTATCTGTGCTCTGCCCACCACGGGTATCGAAACCCGGATTCTAGCATTGTTAGTCCGCAGACATACCGCTGTGCCACTGGGGGGCAGTGAAAACGTTTTAAGTGCAAATATTAAATAGAATATGACTGTCGTGATTTTAGACAAAGATAAGGAAAACAAAACATAGGCGACTAAGTTGCTTAATTTATAGTTGTCTCGTAAATTTGATTGGTGGTGTCCAGTATTTTGAATTTAGTGATCCTATTTATTAATATTTACTTGAAAATCCCACAAAAAATCTTAGGTACTTCAAATTTTTTGCATTTCTATAGAACGTTTGTTTTCAATAAAAATCACAGAATGTCCTTGGATTCCTCCCCCCACCGACCCCTCGCCGAGTTAGTAGTCCAATAAATTTACTTTAAGTTAGGCCTTATTTATACTTGGTGAAGGACCTTGACCTGAAATGATTCAAAATAAATTAAAAACCTTAGTTGGTTTCTGTAGAAATCTCAAAAGGAAGAATAAAAATTGTTGACTTGATTATAATCGTATGTCTAATGTCGTAGAAAAATATATCTCTATGTCTATTGCAGACTCGACTCGCAATCTGAGGGTCGCGGGTTCGAATCCCCATCCAACCAAATATGCTCGCCCTTTCAGCCGTGGGAACGCTATAATGTGACGGCCAATCCCACTATTCGTTGTTAAAAGAGTAGCCCAAGAGTTGGCGGTGGGTGGTGATGACTAGCTGCATTCGTTCTAGTCTTACTGCTAAATTAGGGATGGCTAGCGCAGATAATCCTCGAGAAGCTTTGCGCGAAATTCAAAACAAACAAACAAACTATTGCAGATACATATATCTACCTTTTTTTAAATATGATCTGTTTTGTTATGTTCAAACTGTATAGATATTTGTTTTGTTTTTATGTGTGTGTGTGTGTCAGGAAACGTAGATTTAAACTTATTGGAATAATGTTGTCTATCGTATTTGTTTACCTAGGAATTAAAGTTATGATACACCCTAATTCCTGTACAAAAACGTTGAAGCTTTGATATATTACAGCATAAATAAGGCTTAAAATGTATAAGTGTTTTATTGTATCTTTCTGAAGAGCTAAAAACTTAAACCATGGGTTATTCTTAACGCTCGTTTCATGGGCGTCCGCAATATATATTATAGAGGGGAAAGATAACAAAATGATATCAAAGCTATAGCTAGGGAAAGCATTTTTTTTTTCACTTTGATTATTGATTAGTTAATCCGGGGGAGCGCTTCCTTTGCACCCCCCCCCCTTGCAGACGCCCATGGCTCGTTTTATCCCTCAGTAGATCAAAGTAAAATTTACGGATTTACAACGCTAAAATCTGGGCTTCCATTTTCCGCTGTGGACAGAGCGCATATAGTCCATTGTGTAAGTTTGCGCTCAAATAAATAAAACACTCGTTTTTGTTCGAAATATTCAATGCCTTAGGTAAACTAAATGTGTAATATTCTTAAGCTATATCTATCGGTAATTCAGGATCAGATTCGATTCTATGACTTCACATCCGATTCACGTAACTTGAGAGTCATGCCAACGAATGAAGTAGTTATTTATTAGTTTTAGGCTTAAAAGTATTAACAGAACCAATAATTCCAATACGCATAACACAACAGACTGGCTGGATGAATACCCATATGTTAAACAGGCACGTGGGTTCAATCCTCGCTCAGTTTCACTTTTGTTATTTCTGCTAAACAATATTCAACAATTACATACGCTAATTCTAATCAGTGAATCCTTTGCAGAAAGTTTTATCAATTAATGTTTTTTTTCTCATTCTTTAGCTGAAGAAAGAAACATTCTTTCAGCTTTTTTTTTTGTTGTTGTTGTTGTAAATCTACTGTTATATTGAAACACTAGATGAAATTATTAATCTTTATCCTTCTTTTCAAACTTTCTATGATATTTTGCATAATTAAAGCAATAAAAGATTTATTTATGTGTTTTCAATCATATTCTTTTTTTCCATATTTTTTGCTTTTATGAATTTTCTATACAGACCTAACACCAAAACTTTATGAAGCAAATAGCACTGGTAAACCTCATGATTCGACGTTTTTAGTTCATATTTGATTATATTAATTCCTAGATTAAATTAAGAAAAATACTTCTGTACTCTTGATGTAATGTTTATTTTCGAACAATAAAAATTGGTTTTATGAATAAAAAAGTATCAGATAAATCTAACTAAATAATTACAACATAACAACGCCACACTGAAAGCACAAATTGTAAATTATCTGCTTTGTTTACAATAATTTACGTAATTATCAATGGTATCTAATATTTTGTTAATGCTTCTAACAATCATGTGAGAATAGTAATAGTGCTTACCATCTGTGTACTATGCTTCTCACCATGCATTGCAGGTTAGTATATTAAGCGCCATCTACATAATAAATCCAAAAATAATAAACCTATCTAATATATGGGTATTTGCCGTGTCTTCATTTTAAAGGGAAAAACGCAAATAGATAAACCGTAATGTTCAAATACAATTCACTCTTATTACTAGAATATGATAAACTAGCTAACAACTGTTCAAAAAAAAAAAAACGTTCTACAAATATCCTCGGTGGCTCAACGAAAGCTTCAGGTCTCATAACATTACAAATCTTGGTTCGATTCCTGATGTAAATACAGCCTATTGCACAGCATTCCATTTTAACGATCGGCGTTCATGTTCTGTTCTTTCTTTACATTGTCACAATTGAAGGTGTAGTGGCAGTGCGCCCATCTTCTGGTTAAAAGCTGTTTTCTTAGTTTAATGACAAGATATTGTAGCATTTTAAGGGGAAATTCTTCCTGGAAATGGAGAATGACGCGGAAGAAACTGGATATAAGCACATTCGTTTAGACAGTATTAGGTAATACTATTGGTACTGTAGGTAGCGTTGCATTGTTCTTTCATTCGACTGCAGAGCCTTACAGTGGTTGATCCAGCATATCCCTGGTTGAATCTCGGGTACGTTAACTCAAATACCACTAGCGAGGTATTCAATGCTTGTATTTAAAGCTGAAAATCCCTTGTAACCTAGACTTTCTTTTAAATACATTTAACTGAATTTGTGGATATAACTGTTTAATAGAGTTATTAATTTTCTTATTAACTGTGTAAGGAATAGTGACTAAGTGTTGTAGGACAAAAGTAACATTTTTCTTTGGAACATTTGACATAACGACAGATGGATTATTTAGTTTTCAGTTTTGTTTGGATTATTTTATTTAGGAACGACAATAGAAAACAGTTTTTTTAACATTTGTTTAATGTTCTCAATTTCTGCTTTAAAAAAATTGATTTCCTAGTATTTCAAAACTTTTCATAGCTGCGTTTTGACAAGACATTCTATAAAGACTAAAATTGTGAAACTTTCAAAATGTGAATAAAGTCATGTGAAAGTTGGTTCATGATCATCTTGAGCAGTAAGTATAACTTGATCATTTCAAAACATCTAAGAACGAGAGATTGTCATTCTGTTGATTTTCAACAGTAAACTGAACATTGTTTAAACACCACAAAAGTGACATCAACATATCTCCCGGAATACACAGGCTTAAAACGTTTAGGAAATGACTATAACTAAAACATTTTCGTGGAAGCACAGAAAAAGCTTAGTAAGGTCAAAAGCAAAGCGAGAGTCCATAGCTACTCCATCAATCTGTTCATAGATTTTACAATATATCCTCAAACCCTATATTTTGTATAAGATTCTTTTAAGCACTATAAGAACTGACTATTTTGTGAGAACGTATAAAGTCATTCCTCACTCGGGATAAACTTTTATCTCCTGGACCAAACTTAATCGGCAACTGCAGGTATTTCTATCGGATTGACACAATCAGTGTGCATCACATGCACACTCATATATTCAAGTCTGTCCCGACGTGTAACATTTGCACCTTGACGTGTTGCATTTTGTCTTGCAACCACAAGTTGACAGTTCTATGCCTGGATAAAAAACAGCTGTCAGTCTGGTCTTTAGTGGTTTTATCCACAAGTTGTCAGTTCTATATCTGGATAAGGAACAGCTGTCAGTCTGGTCTGTATTGGTTTTATCCACAAGTTGTCAGTTCTATATCTGGATAAGGAACAGGTGTCAGTCTGGTCTGTATTGGTTTCACTCCCTATGGGCCATATTTCCACCCTTTTTATCACTATTTCAGTCACCACTTGTTTTCATACAATCAAAAATCAACTTATTTTATAAAGCAGCATAATTTTTCAGGTAAACTTTTCTTCCAACAACTGACAGTTGTTGTTTGCAAATAGCGCAGGTAAAAAAAAAGAAGAAGAGAGAACTAACTTTTACGTTTCATGTTGAAAAAATATTTATAAAATCAGTTTACAAACCTTTCTTTGTCTAAGAATGTAGAAGCAAGAAGATACGTCAGAATTGAGTTTAGGAACATTCGGTACTTTTATTGTTCGAGTGAATGAAGAAAATATCTGTCAACACATTCCTCAAATTCTTTAGTTTCTCGTTCATTTGTGAATTTATGAAAAAAAATGCATTTCTTACTGTCCCAGTTATTTAAGTCATTTAAGTTACAAGTACATTTCAAACAAGACAGAGTAAAATGCCATAATAACGACACTTTACGACTTTGAAATACCGTTTTATAAGCAATATCATAAATAATACATACACAGATTATTTCCGACTCTGGAATACAATTCTGCACCATAAACCCTCATACGTGATGTAAAACATACGTTTTAGTACATGTTAGTACAATGAATTGAAATTACCATACTTTTCAACTTGAAAATACATGTGTTTGACCAATGACCTCTCGGTGTTTTAAATCAAATATCCACGTGTGCATCCGGCCTAGCGATGTTTGTCACACCCAAAGGAACATTTTTAGCATGAATGTTAAGCATTAACAAAAAATTCCATCATTTGTTTTTCTAAGCACTTTTTTTAAGGAAGTGTTGGTATACAATAAAGTTTCTCATAAACTCACTTCACTGAATTTTACTTACATTTTGAAAATTTCACTTCTTCAATATTAAAACAAAAAAAAATGGTTAAAACTCGGCAGCACAAAGCGTTTTAAATATTAGGAAACCTTCCCAGTGGCACAGCGGTATGTCTGCGGACGTACAACGCTAGAAACCGGGTTTAGATAGCCCACTGTATATGTTTGTGCTTAACTTCAAACAAAAAATAAAATGCAAGGAAAATCAAAACGTTTAAACAAAAGTTAATAACATTGAACATCTGCTTAGAATAAATTATTTTTCATTGTCATTCCTCAATAAATAATAGTCCAAACAAAAACTGAAAAAAATAAATACCCCTAATAATTTGTTATGTCTGATGTTCCAAAGAAAACTATTACTTTAGTCCTACCACACTTAGGCATTATTCATTACATAATTAATTAAGAAGAAAAATTAAGAGCATTATCAAGCATCTATATCCACAAGTTCGGTTTAAATGTTTCCTTAAATCAGAGTTTCGGTTAAAACTACTCTTTAACTTTAGAACAAATAACATCCATTCAACACTTTGCTAGTGGTATATGAAGTCACGTGCCCGAGTTGCACTCAGTGATATATTGGATCAACTACTAGAAGCTAACACTGTCTAAACGAATGTGATATTGTGCCTGCCTCTAGTTTTTCCAGTATCATTCTCCATTTGTGGGAAGCATTTCACCTTAAAAATGCAAGAATATCTTGCCATTAAGCTAAAAAAAAATAACCATCTCTTAATCAGAAGATGGGCGCCCTGCCATTACGCCTTCGACTGTAAAGAAAGAACAGAATATAAACTTTAATCGTTGAATATGAGTTGGGTTAAAAATTGTACACTGAAAAATAATATAATGATTAATTATAGAGTAAGTTATGGAAATACAAATATTGTTTTTTTCTCGTTTAACCTGTAAGAATTAAATACAATCTGCTTTTAGTTCTAACATTTGATAAACTTGTTTCTTGTTGTTGTTTGTTATTAAGCACAAAGCTACACAAAGGGCTATCTGAGCTATGCCCACAACGGGTATCGAAACCCGGTTTCTAGTGGTATAAGTCCGCTGACATACCACAGTGTCACTAGGGGACAACTTGTTTCTTGATGACGATTTATAGAATAACTTGTCTGTTGGCGAAAACACAGTTTATAATGTTTTATTTTCAACAAGGGAACGGGCTCCAATTAACAATATAATATGATAAGCTCGTTTACTAATTTATTCACAATTCACTGAAAGTTTAGATAAATATTGGTTGCAAGGTAACTATTCAGCAATGATAGATTCTTTCTGGGTTTTATATACTTACTATTACTGTTAATAATGTTTTGGTGAATTCTGTTGAACTAAAAGGAAACGTAGATACTTAGAGCCCATAAAAATATTATTAAGCAATTAACGTTCTTTATGCAATGTTATCAGTGATGGTTAAACATTAGGTATCCCCAGGTGACTCAACGGTAAGTCTGAGAGCTTATAACGGTAAAAATCGGATTTCGATACCGGCGGTGTACAAAGCACAGATAGTCCATTTTGTAACTTTGTGCTTAACAAAAACACGAATAAACGAAAACAACACTAGTTACATGGAGCCTAAAAAATAACTGCTGGATGAACAACACTGCTAAAAATAGTCTCCACATGTGTGGGCTAATAACGCTATTGCAGGGATTTGATCCTTGGGCTGGGTGCAGCTCGCATATGCTATTATACAGCTTTGCGCTTGACAACAAACAACGAAAAAAACCTATATATATATATTAAGTACATACATTGTTATATTTTGGAGTTCTTGAAAGCCACCCCCCCCCCCCCCCGAACCCAAAAAAAAACCAGAACAAAGATTTAATTATGACAAAGCTGAAAGCTATTTTGTTCTCTAACTGAAAATAGTCCAAAAAAACTTAGTTATTCTTTCTAGGCTTTCAGACAAGCTAGTATTACATTTTGGTTATTCTGTTGTTCTGTCTTTATATTGCAGTGGACACCTATGAAGGCGAGCACTTAGGTCTCGTAAGCATCAACAGAGAACATTCCGGTGCTTATCTATGTATTGCCGTCAATGGTGTACCTCCTTCAGTCAGCAAGAGGCTCATGCTCTACGTGGAATGTAGGTGTAACAAAGAAGCAATTCAACATATATAGATTAATACAGCGGACTATGTTTCAACTTACTGATAAATAACACTTCCTTTGTCTGTATTTTTTCTTTTCTAGTTGAGTAATTTTTTATTTCATTGAACCTTCAGCCTTTTTGTTTTAAAGATAAATTTCAGTTAAAGCGTGAAAGCCATATAGTACAGAGGCACCGGCTGAAGCTTAACTTTTACTTAAATGTAAAAGTTAAGCTTTCGCATCTTTAAACTTGTTCTTCGCCCTTTAAAGTCCTTATTAAAATATTCAGATCAAAATTTTACACAACACTGAACAGCGATAACGCTGATATTTGATCGGTTTTTGTTTTGGATTCTGTATTAAAGAAGTTAATCATTCACTCCGCCCCCCTCCAGTGAATCAGCGGTAAGCTTGAGGGCTTATAACGGCTAAAATTCTGAGTTTTATCCTAGTGATGAACCCAGTGTAGTTAGATGACCCTTTGTGTAGTTTTGAGTTTAACAACAGACCTAAGGATTTTTACTATTTTATTATTTTTGTGTAGCTTTGAGTTTAACAACAGACCTAAGAATTTTTACTATTTTATTATTTTTAGATTTCAGTTCTTCCCCCTTTTGTATCCATCTTAATGATATATCTATTTTAATTTCTGTTTCTATTTTATTATCTGTTTCTTTTATTAGGGTCTTGAAAGATTGGTGAACAACTTATAAGCCTTTTAAACTAAAATAAAATTTTAAGCTGGATATTGTAAACCTAAAATATAGTTTTTCAGAATTATTATTATGAATAATATAGTCATAGGCGTATTTTCAAAACATTTCTTTTGAACATTCGACATGTTGAAAAGTAACAACTCATGACGTTACTTCTCACGTAAAGTTATATTCATAATATATCATATACAAGTGTTTTAAAAATATTTTCTGAGTATAGACACAGTAGGAGTAACTTGATCCGTACCATAAAATAAAATTCATTTGAATGCACCACAAGAAATTATTTTCTAATAACTTACTTTGAATGCTTGCTATAAAAGGTGAATCTCGAAAGGCAATAATTCTGTTTTATGGTAAACAAATACTTTAATAGATTCCGAAAGAAATGACGATGAATAGTTTAGTGTTTACAAAGTTAACATATTTTTGGAAAAATGAATTTTTAATTCACACACACACACAAAAAAAGAATTTCCAGAGTATTCCGAGAATGAATTAGAGCCCCGTATTTTAGCGTTGTCCAACCGGGAGACAACAAACTGGAAAAAAAAAAAACTTGACGCCAATTTGGAGACATATAAAATAAAGTAAGTAATATTTTGCAAAGCTGAGAACAAGATATAAAATCTCGTATTCCAAGCACTTCAATGTGAAGCTAGGCCCAGCATCGCCAGGTGGTTAGGGAGCTCGATTCGCAATCTGAGGGTCGCGGGTTCGAATCCCCGTCCCACCAAACATGCTCGCCCTTTCAGCCGTGGGGTTGTTATAATGTTGCGGTCAATCCCACTATTCGTTGGTAAAAGTGTAGCCCAAGAGTTGGCGCTAGGTGGTAATGACTAGCTGCCTTCCCTCTAGTCTTACACTGCTAAATTAAGGACATGATAGCGCTGATAGTCCTCGTGTAGCTTTGCGCGAAATTCAAAAACAAACCAAACTAATCCATGTGAAGCATGTATGAGTACAGCGAGTCAATTACACAGAGCAGTGTAGGTGTGAAGTCTGAAACAAAGTTCAAAACCATATTATCAATTACACAGAGCAGTGTAGGTGTGAAGTCTGAAACAAAGTTCAAAACCATATTATCAATTACACAAAGCAGTGTAGGTGTGAAGTCTGAAACTAAGTTCAAAACCATATTAAGTAATTAAAATTTAGAGTACCTTAGACCTTAAAAGAACACTAAAAGAACAAAACGTATGTGAAAAAGTTAATCTAATGTATCCCACCTCAGGTAATTTTTCTTTAGGGTAAATTTAAACGTTTTACAGTAATGTTTCCGGCTTTAAATACAATACAATCACAAAGACATGACACAAGTTCAAATCTTGTTCACGACGCTAAAAACACGTTTTGTGGACAAATCTTCATAGATATGTTGTTATTCGAGCAGAGAGAAATAAAATCTACAGTAAGTTCTGAAAGCTTATCACAAGGCAGCTACTTTATCCGTGGTTAGGGGATTCTAAGAAGTAGTCCAAGGATTTGCTAAATCCAAAAAACTTCAAGCGATTTAGGTTACCCAAAATTTAAAACTGTAAGTATTAGCATTATTATCTGTCAAGACACGACACAAAGACCCAACTCAGGAAAACCTTTTCTTTCAGATAACAGTTTTACGATTTTCGCTTCAAATAGTAAAACCTATAGAGTATGAAAACATTCAATTTCTAAATGTTAAATAGTTTACAAACTACTGAGTTGAATTTGAACATTAAAAATTTCTGTATGATCGTGAGGAGAATTCTGCATTTCACATTTAACGGTTTAGATAAATTTCACTTCATAAAGATGGAATAACGCCGAGATGCTGAATATAATAAGACCCTAAAGTTTGCTTTAGAACATTATTTCAAAAGATTCCTGAACATATTATTTTGGTTAAAAAGCAATAATACTTTGATGGTTTTAATATTTTAGAAATTATTTGGTATTTTCAACCCGAACGGCACCTTGTGTGTCACACAGGATAAACGGTCAGATCAGAAACCATAAGCTCCAGACATATCTATCACTAATTTAAACTGGAGTAAAACCAGTGGGTAGCACGTCTGCTCTTACCCGAATAGGGGAACTGAGATTGTCACAGTTATAACTTCCTCACATATTCACTGGTATATCGGTATATGACAGGTTGAACCTTGGGTCTTCCGATACGCTATCTACTAGGTCAAGCCCAGCCTTTTTAAGTAAAGCCCAATCCGCTCAAGTTGAAACGGCTATATAAAATCAAGGTAATTCACTTGATAAGACAGCGAATTGCTTTAATCCTTTTCTGCACTAGCTTTGCTCAAGAGAAAAGTTGAACAAATTTGACTGACGTAAATCTTGAAATTTCGAACGAAGCATAGGGCTTCAACAACACTTTGCTACTGGGCACGGTTCTGGGCTGCTTTCTTCACCTCATATCAAGTCATTCTCGTCATCCTCATCTCCTCGTCGACCGATCTTCTCCAAACTTATCTTTTGCCCTGTGGGTTTCACTCGAGAGCTTGTCTGGTGATGTTGTCCACTTGTTTCCTGAGGGTATATCCAAATCAACCCCATTTTCGTTTGACAATTTGGATGATGGTAAGATATTGATTGGTTCTCTGCTGTAGATCATTGTTACTGAAGGTTTCTAGTCACTTAACATCTGTTGATGGAAGTCTGGAGTTTGTTGAATGTAGTGGTGTTTACTCTCCAGGTTTCAGAACCGTACAACTGAAGTAAATGTACAGGAAGCATAACAAGCACAGTAAAAGATCCCATGTTATGTAGAAGCTCCTATACCTACATATATTTATAAACAAGTAGTCTATGTTACGAATTGAGACTCTGGTAGATGAACATTGTAAAAAACACCTTATAATGAAGGACTTTATATAGTGGCAGGTAATGTTCGTGGAGACGTGTTCCATCTCTTCCAATTGCAATATGCATAACCATAAAACTTCTCTTCTTCGTAAAATCAACATCAATAATATTTATTTCTAATTTTTTCAATATAATTAGACATGTTTAATCTATAAAGTAATGGTAAAGCGACAAATTATTATTTCATTGTATTTATGGTGAGGTTATGAAGGCTATCTGCTGACGTCCTCACTTTTTAACTACAAACAAGGAAGTCGGGCAGCCAATTACCAAAATAAAACCACCCATCATCAACGCTAAAGGATTCACTGTCACACTTATAACGCACCAATATTTAAAATGTGGGAATATTTTGTGGTATCGTGTGGAGTTGGGCCTGGCTCACCAACTTCGAAATCAAAAGCTCTATCACAGGGCAAATCCGCGCTTCCTGTTATTTCATATATATGATTATATAAAGAAATAATCAGCCAAATAAAAGACCTGTACTCGAAGTTGCAAGTTTTTGACGCCTTGAAGTTTATATACACAAAACAATGCCGTCATTATTGGCTTAAAGTCTACAAGAATCAGCTCTCTATTTCACAATTCACGTCTTCGGTATCCATTGTACATGAACCAAACTTTGATAGGTCTCAAGTTGTATAACATAGATATACAGCATATTACAGCCTGCCTTCTTGCGCTCTAGTTATAACCAGTCCCTCCAATAC
Organism: Limulus polyphemus; assembly: GCF_000517525.1. Lineage (NCBI taxonomy): Eukaryota > Metazoa > Arthropoda > Merostomata > Xiphosura > Limulidae > Limulus > Limulus polyphemus. Next base: position 555,681 of record NW_013665672.1, on the reverse strand, counting down.
TTTGAAATGCACAGCGTGTCGCATTACACACGTAGACACATGCCACTTATTCTTTGGAGAATAAACATATAAACAAAAGTTTGTTTTCTGTATTAACTTTTAACTTACATCGCATTTATCTACGTTTTCAGCAAGTGTATGCAATGCTTGGGTAAGGAAGTACATTGTGCATATAATATTTTACGATAAAAAAATCGATGATTAAAATTGCACAATAAAAGTAACGTCTCTTGAAACCCACTGCTTTCGAAGAAATATGTAGATGGTGTTCGTTTTATAGCCCTTTCATCAATACTTTATTCCTGATTTCCTTCATCACCTCAGAAACCCGGACCAAAATATGTAGTTCACTTCTGAAATCAAAATCAACAATTCGAAAGTGATCAAAATTAATATTAAACAGAATTCACAATATCAGAATACACGTGCTAACAGGTACTTAAATCGCAAATCAAAACAACCAACAGAAATGGCATTATAAATACACTAACCAATATAAACTTCAAAATCTCTTCAAAAGAAACTCTAGCAACAGCAATCAAATTTCTTCAAGAAACGCGTCCCACAGCGAGTCAGCGGACTTACAACGATAAAATCCGGGGGTTCGATTCTCCGCGGTGGACAGAGAGCAGACAGCCCACTGTGTGGCTTTACGCTAAAAAAAAAAAACAAGAAATACTAATGTAGGATAACTATCCTAAGAACTTAATCAAGATCACGGTAAGACTTGTTCTCAACAATACTTCTGCTCCTTCCAAATTGGCCCACATAGCCAGTTCGACTCGCAATTTGAGGATCGTGAGTTCGAATCCCCATCCCATCAAACATGCTCGCCCTTTCAGCCGTGGGGACGTTCTAATGTGACAGTTAATCCCACTATTCGTTGGTAAAAGAGTAGCCCCAAGAGTTGGCGGCGGTGGTGATGACTAGCTGTCTTCCCTCTGGTCTTTACTGCTAAATTAGAGACGGCTAGCGCAGATAAGTCAAGTCAAATAAAAGTTTAGTTTGTGACATTAAATGTGAATGCATAAAACATTGTATTATTGTGAAGAAACCAAGAGGCCTCTTCATATCCAAAATGGCTGGACACTAAAGAGATGTCAGAAATTGTAATACAGATATATTCGCGTTAAACAGGCATATTTGGGGAAAAAAACTTTCAAAACATAAAATCGTGTATAGAGATTCTAACATGAAGAGAAAATTAATTAAAGAACCCATTGCCATCACAGCAAATGTCTGTGCTCCCCCCTCTACTCCTCCAACCCACCCGATGGGATAAATCAAGATAAAGCCATCCACAAAACGCTGCTCTTTTGCCTTTCACTTAAAATAATAATGAATTGTTTATAAGTTAATTCAAACATGTATTTAATGAACAATGAAAATAGCGATAATAATTACAATTAAATTTACTTTTGGAGGACTATACTGTTGTAAAAGTTTTATATTTTTATATAATGTTAATCTTTTGGGTATATTTAATAATTATAATGTAGTTATTTTCTATAAACTATATCGCATCATTTGGCATCGTTTAAATTTGCCATAGACTGACAACAGTACAGTTAGGCCTACGCAAACAAATATTGTGCTTAATGGAGATTCCTGCACTAGAAGCGAACGCTTGCACCGAACACATCTTAAATGATGTGCAGAAAACGTCCGTTACTTAATCTAAATGTTTTGTAGATGTTATTGTTTAATGGTAATACAAATATATATTATTATCAATAGGAAAAAAAAGCATAGATCGACCTAATACAGTAAACCCAGGTTTACATGCTTCAGATTTAACGACATCGGGCTCATGTCATTGCAAGTGAAATGATTACATTACACACATCACCTTACAATGCAATATTCCAAAGTACGTTTGGCCAACAGATACGTAAGTCAACTACCACAATAACAAAAGATCCTTATGATATTTATGAATAATGTGAATAAGTTAAGCTCACCACAAGTAAAAAACTGGACACAAAAGGCTTCGCATAGAAAACAGGATTACTTTTACATAACAAACAATAAATAATGTGGCACATGAAAGTCAGGCCAAAGGACGATAACTTCTTTTTTTCTGCGTGAACACCTTCCTATAATAATACAGCAACAAACACAGTGTAAAACTGACAACTGCATTTGATTAGGACAAGAACAATTCTAGATAAAGTACAAGCTCTTCCTAGACACTATATTCACGTTTAGGTTTTATTAGTACACCTCAGAAGGTCAGCTACGTTCAGGAGGCTTGTTGCATTGTTAAAAAAGGGTGTGTTTGACGTTTTAGCTGTGGAAATCGAACCCCGAATTTTAGCGTTATAAGTTCGTAAACATACCGTTGACCCACCAGAGTACAATTTAAAAATGGGAAAGCAGATTTTCATTTATATCTGTTTCCGCAATTATCAAGTACGCTAGACATCACAAAATATTAAATAACTACTTATTTAATGTTATGACCAAATTCTAAAGCAAACACATTTGCACTAAACTATGAGTTATAGCGTAATAAACGGAATTAGCGCCGTTTACAGCTGGGTAAATCCTGTTAACGTATATCATCTAACTAAACACAGGCAACATGTACTATCATTTTGATAAATTTACTTGAATATTCCCGTGAAATGACACTTTTTTTTTATGATACGAGTGGAGTTGAATCACAATATTTGCATGTTAAAGCCCCTCCTTAGGTCTGCTCAACACTCGACGCTATGACACAAGGAACAACAGATGTATCTTTACTTTTACTTTATACATTATTAACTACATAACAAATAAGTAAAAAAGGCTTAACACTTACGTGTTTAAACATGATACAAAAAATATCATTATTATTGATTTACAAAAGAAACAGAAGCGACTGTCTGTTAAAACAAGAATACATAAAACTTCACACTAGTAAATCTTATGTACTTTCACACTTCAAGCAGATAATCTTAAATTTTTAGTCTTTACACTTGTACATTTTAACAATAAATCTTCCCCACTTTTTGTGCACTTTGAAATGTATATGTTTTTTTGCACTTTTAATTATATATAATTTTCATTTCATGTACTCGTAGCTTTATGTACTCTTTTATTCTTTAAAAAAACATAACATTCAATTTAATTCTTTACCTTTTTTATTGGATTTTAGATATTTCTGTATTTTAAACATAACTTATCCGTGCTTTGCATTTTCATGAACTTCTACACTTCAAGCAAATAGTTATGGAACAGTAAATTTACATACTTACCATTCATGTAACCCCTTTCACTTTTAGCTATATATATACCTCCTAATTAAGTACATGAACTATTAAAATA
>NW_013665672.1:521586-551369 GCF_000517525.1 Limulus polyphemus | reverse complement strand
GTGAATGGCCTATCGGTTGATATGTTAGAGTGAGATAAAAAGTTCGAAAGAGATAAGGAGAATAATTTATCTCGTCAAAGGTGTTCTAAACTAATTGAACTTGTCTGTGTGAACTTTGACGAAAAGCAGACGATTATTGGAAGTACGAAGAGCAGACGATTATTGGAAGTATGAAGAGCAGACGATTATTGGAAGTACGAAAAGTAGACGATTATTGGAAGTTCAAAATACAACTGCAGCAACTCACGCGATAGCGTAAGTAAATTGTACACGGATACTATTGCGAAAAATAGAGCACTATAGTTCGGCTTGTCAACTGAATTCTAAAGCAATTGAATTGGCCTAAGTGGACTTTTGACAATAAGAACTGATCTGTATAGTGTTTAAGACACAAATATGATCTCCATAGTGTAAAGAATTTTGTACATACATTTAACTTGTTTCGAATATATATATATATATATATATTATTTAAATAACAAGTGGAGTACGTGCTGTTCTTTATTGTCGAATTTATTGCCAACAAGTCAAGACACCTACTGTAGAAGAACCCTTAGCCCAACACACCCATATATTTACATTACCATATATACTACTAAAAAAAGTAGTTCCTGACAAGCGCCTCATTCAGCAGTAGATGTGGTGGGATAGTGACTGAAAAGGTTTATGATAAGTTCGTTTTGGTGGTAGTAACTGATTGTGCATACTTCATGGTCTTACTAGAATAATTATGTTTATTCTTGTAAGGAAATGTTTTGAATCTCCAAACGACTTTCATTTGGTTACGAATTTTTCAGGTCGCATTGAAGTTGGGCTATTATTTCTCCCTTTTACAGTTGAACACTATCAACAGGACACATTAAGTTCTTAGGTTTCTTCCCTGGATATATTGTTAGAGGAGGATCTATGGCTATAAGGTGGATGATGTTGTTGCAAATTGTTGTAAGATTAGGTAGCCTTTTACTACTATGTCCAAAAATAAGAAAGACTAAAACATGACTTGTCAGCTAGTCATAAACTTTGGATCAGGCACCGTAGTATAATACGTCGTTCCTGGGAGATCATTCATGAGTGCTGGATACTCTACCAGGTCTTGAATAGCTCCTGGCCTCTTGGAAGAACCAATATGTTAGGATTCTTCCTTGGAAAGAAGACAGAAAGTTATTCAACATGATATACAAAGGGCAAGATTACCAGATATTCAAAATCCAAAGAGCCAAATAACTACATGTAAAGGTTTGATTGAACATACTAAGTTTAGCCATTTATAGGTCAATCAGCGTCATAGACTTGAAATTGTATTGGTCAGTTATATGAGAATATTTTTTTATTAATACATTACAGCAATGACAAGTTTGGATGTAAGGTGTATCACAACAATAGGTTTAGTGGACGTATTTTAGTTTTCATAGTTTTTAAATGTGTTTTATTGTTATTTATTTCATTACGCTTATAAAACACTAGTGTTTATGATTATTTTCATAAAAATTTAAAAGCATTTGTTTTCAAAATGACGTTGTTGACAACAATCCTAAACATTTACATAGAATTCTCAAAACGCTTTTGTACAATAACGTTGCCTAAAGTGGCAAGCATGTGTTATTCGTGAAAAATGTTTTTACAGATCTTACCCACATGTTGATTTAAGAATAATTTGTAAACGTAAATGCAGTTTTACATTTTCTCAGTTTTAGAAACAAAAATCACCAGTGGTAACATCTAACATAGTTTCTGGGTTTAAATGCAATTTAGATGTAATTCTATATATAGTGGATCAGCTACTAGGTGGCACCAAACTCGCATAAAAGGATATGCAAATTTGATGATTTAAAACAAGTGATGTATAGGTAATCATGCTGTCTATGAATATGGCATGATTGTACATCCTAACTTATTCACGACTCTCATAACGAAGAGGATAAAAACACACATACAGCAAGCAAGTAACTTGGCTGTGGTCGAACAGGTTAGGTTAGGTTCTTGGAAACTTCCATACGTGAAACTATGAGTTACAGTGGTTATGTAATGTGTAAAAGCGTGTTGAACATGTTTAAGTTGTCAATGACAAATTACCCATACATTTTTTTTCAGTAACTTATCACATCAGTGTATTGATCAAAATAGTTTTACGGGTAATATTCAACTATCAATTTATTACTTCTTGTCATAATATCTCTTTTTGCCATATGGCTGCTTCACCTATCTGCAGATGCTCCGCATGTACAAATTTAAGTACATCAAGCACGGAGACCTTACCCAATCCACATAATCTGGTCAACAATGTTCGTGACACGTCTGTTCTTTGAGGTGAATTCAATGCTAAGACGACAAGCAATTCCTTCTTTGTCGCGTAGTACCGGCGAAGGAGACGTCAATGTAAAACTGTAATGTGCAATAAATGTTCCACTCTCTCCTACACCAGTGACAACACGGCTTCCATTACACTATCACTGACATTTGTACCCAGAATAATATTGATGGGCAATCATGCCGAGAATAAATTAACGCCAGAGCCTTAAAAAAAACAATAAAAAAGTGTTAGCAACTGAAATGCTTCGTCACAGTCCATTCAGTCCATTAACCAGAGTAAAGCTATTTTAAATCTAAAGAAGTTGTACACAATATGTTCATAATGTGGTACAAAGGCGTTCAAAACTGTGGACTTATCTTCTACCAAAATGCTGGGACAAGTCCTTCATCACTGCATTCTTCAAAAGATCAGTGGACAATTCGTCCGTGTCTGAAATGCAACAACGAAACTTCTCATGCACACCCATAAATGCACACTTTCTTGGCTTCAATTTTAAGCCCGCCTACTTCAACCATTGTCCAGAATTATCAGGTTCTCCGCAGCAAATTTAAATTTGTATCCCCATACCAGTACATGCCTCTCGACAGAATAAGTTCCATCACCGTCTTGAAAAGTGGCTTCATATGAAATTCACATAAATCAGTCGGATTCTGTTTTCATTGTCCAGTTCAACTTTCCATAAGCGCTTCACTAAGTTCTAGCGTGTTGAACCAATGGGTGCCTTCTAATATGTTCACACATTCATCTATCAGTGGCAAAGGTATTTCATAAACAAGGAAATTTAATTAATTTTATGTCTGTATTTTCCTTTTGCTATAAGATATATATTATAGAAAAAATCAAGTAAACGACAAGAAAGGTTCAGAAGTTACATACCAACCCTGTGGCTCAGCAGTAAAGTTAAGGGCTTATATTAATAAATGTCAGAGATCGATCTCTTCACAGGACACGGTGAGTATACATAACCCATTGTTCAGCTTTGCGCTTAAAAACAAACAACCACAAACTAAACATTTAAACAAAATGTTCTTAAATACTTTCTATTAATAGCAAACGTTTTGAAAATTAAAGTAAATCTAAATGTGGGTTCTAGAATGTTAAACGATTGAATAGTGAAATAAATCCACATTTGCACTTAAGAACATTAACTAACTAATGATGCGCTAAAAGTAAACAGCCATAGCTAAATTATATAAGCATACAACGCTTAGTCTAACGTTCTAAACATTATAATTTCATTCCAAAACGAAGAATAAAAGAGAGGGAACGTAAACTACTTTGTGCCATAACGCTCGCTTATACACGAAGACCATATATAAAGACACATAAACAGATTCAGATTCAATCACGTAAGGCAACTCTTGCGCGTACACCACATAAAAAAACGAATCGGTATGCTTATTTATTCAGCTAAATTTAATGTTGTATTTACCGGATCTATAAGAAATTTTCTGAAAACCGGGTTTTAGTTTTGCTAACTTGCACTTTGTTTTCTGCAGTAAAACATCTTTCCTTTGAACAGGAGGCAATGTCGAGTCACATAGCAGCATAATATAAGTTTCCCAGTTGTGATGCACTTTTGACTAATAACACTGGGCAACAACAACAAAATTTTCTTTGCTACTGGAAAAAATGAAACTGTTTCTAAGTAATTTGATGGTGTTGATTCTAAAAATCACATTGAAAATTACTGGTCACCTCTAGTTTTTGAGTTGTGATAAATTTATTCAAAATATACTTATATATCGTAAAAACAACAAATTTTTCTTTAATAACTTTATTTATTCATTGAAGATTGCATTTAAAATGTATAATCTGCATGCTTTGTTATGTTTCTTTCATATTCACAACATGAGCAACAGGAAGCTGTACAACACACATATGGAGCCAAATGTTTTTCTTGGTCCCAATTTTACACCAAAAATAGTGGTAGTAAGCTACCTTTACATTGCGTGTGATGTTTCTCCTTCGTGAAACTGTAAAATATTTTCCATAAATATAGCAAAAACTGTTTGGGTAATTTTTGCACTTTCGGACTTTACTTGAACTGGAGGTAACCAACATTTCAAATGATTTTCTAAAAAATATAAAATAATTTATGTTTAGGGAACTTGAGTATAAAAGGTTTTTAAAAACAAAGTTTTGTAGAAATTGGTTATATCGCGGGTATAATACGAGGGAGAAGATTGAACTTTGTTTCGACTCTGCTCGGAGCGAGGTGAAGTGACCAACTGAGTGAATTAGAGGCGTCTGTCTCCGCCCCTTCTATACTCAGTCAAGGAATTTTTCGAATGTTCTAGCAAACTGAGCACGTGAGGGTGTCGTGATTCCTGGGCGAAGCAGGTGAGCATAGGAATGAAGCAAAAGTAGTGCAATTTGCTACAATTATGTCGAAAACAAATAACATATATGAACATTGTATATTGGGATTTTACACTAATAATACAATATGGTCAATATTTGAAGTTATCAAAATGTATGCGTTTTACCCTTTAAACTGACCAAGCAAATTTAATCTCAAGGCATAAATCTATTGTACTGAGTTGATTGCATGGTATTTCACATAGTACTGATAAAATATTGAGATATTACAGTAACTCATATCCAAAGGAAATGTAGAAATTCTAACTACATTTTTGAAATCAGCACCGTCAAATTACCACGAAACACTTGAGGTGTTTCCAGTAACAACGATTTTTGTTGTCCAGTGTAATTTATGTAATTGCGTTTGTTTCACAGCAATTACTTGTTCGTGCCACTTTTGAACAAAAAAAAATATGCTTTCTTGACGTCATATACATTTTTGGTCATGTTAGACTTATCCCAAATCTCAGTCGGTTAAGTCGTGCTATAATTCCAAATCATAGTAGAAAACGCTGATTTAATAAAATAAATGTTTATTTTTCAATTATGGTACGGATCTAGCATGTCCTAGTGGTTAGTACACTCGACTCGTAATATGATGGTCACGGGATCGAATCCCATCACCTAAAATAATGTAATGATTAATCCCCCTATTTATTGATAAATAATACCCTAAGAGTTGGCGGCGTTAGACTATCTTACTTCCCTCCAGTCAATCACTTCAAAATTATGTAAGCCTTCAAACAGCTTTATGCTAAATTCAAACAAGCCGGCATTTATTTTACAGCTGTGAGATGTCAGAGACGTTTCGCATGATTTTTCCAGTTTTACACAAGTGTAAAATTTCCAGGATCAGACAAATAATCTGTTTTGATAGAACGTTTTTTGACAAATGTTATATTGGATATCATTTCAGTCCATATATCACATTAGTTGTCGCACATTTCAGAAATAAACTTTATTAATTTATAAGACTATTAATGAGAGCTCTTTCAGCCATTTGTAATTCAGAATGGATTCACCAACTGAAATTAAGGTGTCGCATACTAGGCACCACTCCGTGCACATGTACGTCTTAAAACGCTGTTACAAATTAAAACATAACTACATGTCATTTTTAAATAGCAAGAGATATATAAAACTCCAAAGATTTTGTGGTTTTTATTACTAATAATATACAATTGTGCGCTTCTTTTCTCCTAATATAAAACATGAGGTACGAATTCCGTTAACTCCTATACTTTTTGCAAACATTAAAAACATTGTTTTGTCCTAACATGATTTTTATTGAGCGGTTTCTATGGTGTTGTATACAGAAGTGGAATTATTGTACACTAAAAACCTAGCCTATATTGCAATTAACACACCAGCCATAAATTACATTGTAACAGCGAACTAGTATACTTTTTTCTACAAATAACTCAAATCTTCCTACAATAGTTACACGTTGTGAAAGCGCCATATATAGGTTGTGTTCATACGTATGTAAAGCCTGTGAAAGAACACGTTGTGTATAAAACTGATGAAAAATTTAAGTAACTAAGATCAATGTGCAATACACCATTTAATTACCTTTAAGCAATATACATAATTCAAATGTAGAGTAAGAGTAGAAAAACAAGACGTTTTTGTTAGCGGCGTACATATAGGTGAGACGTGGTCCACTTCACAAAAAGTCTACTTGGGCATTGGCACCTAGCTATGTTTAGAGTGGAGAGCAAGGGTAAGAAAGAACTAATGAGAAATAATCGAGGCGAGAAAATGGCTTGATAACAAAATATTCAAAGTACGGTGGCATGTGCCCCTTCTGTCCCCCTGAGTTATGCAATATTAAAATGTTTTTTTGTACCCAGTCGCAACTTGTATAGGCTCACTTTTAAAATACACAAAAATAACACTTTCACTAACACTGAGTTGCAATTCGTAAAATTCCCATCTATGAACAAGGTCGGCGCGGCAGTCTTTGAAACAACTACAAAACAACTAAAGCCCCCCCCCCCACACACACACACACATACATACAAATACTCGGGCGCGCGCCGAAATATTACGGGAAACTATGTGAAACATGGTTTTGTTTCATCTATATTATAATCGATTATGCTGTTTTACTTATGTACATTAGAAGTGTTAAGATAAGGAGGAAGTTCAGTCAAACTAGTCGGTTTTGCTTAATGCTAAAATATAACATGTCTGTGCAGCCCAACTTACCAATCTAAGAGGCTCCATTAATTGCTGAGACTCAATATGTTGAATTTTTTAAGTGACATAATAATGAATTAAAACTTGTATTTCTAACTGCAACAAATACATTAGTTAATTCCATCACTTCTCAAGTTTGTTATTACATCCAAGCTAATTTGAACAAGACCACTGCACTGGTACACGAATTTTTGAAGCGCTCCTTTTATCCCTCGAAAAGGGCAAGCAGATACTTAATTGTGTTATCTGAATAATACTTTGACAAAAGCATATGTGTGTGTGAGTGTCTGCTTATAACTGGAGAAACGTTGGACCGATTGTCACCAACCCTTAACGTTCCCCCGGAGGGAACAATACGTGAGCTAGTTTACATATAATCTAATGATTCAACCGAACCAACTAAGTGACGTTGTTGAATATCTTAGTTTACACTGGCCTAATTGAACTAAGTAAAACTGCAGCAGAAAAACAACTAAAAATATTCTCTCACTGTAAAAATAGACGGAGTTAATAAGTTGGAAGGACCACATTACACGCACAAACCTAGTGTACATTAGAGCTGCATAACTTTACGCTGCCTCAGGTGGCATTAAAACGAATTCCTCTGTAACAAGAGAAAGTAAATAATATAATTCTTTTTGTTCATTTTTGTTAAAGTTGGGTTAATGTGGAATCGAACTGAGTTTAATATACGTAAGTAGCTACCAAATACAACCTTAATTTTAACTTTGAGCTTTGATAAGGCTACAGTGTAAAATATATGTTCTATAAAGATGTCATAAAAAAGTAATATTTTTGTTACCTTAGGATTTAATTCAAAATTATGGTATGCATTTGTATACTGAGTCAAAGACGCGTTATAACACAACCTCCCAACAAATGCAGCTATAGAGTGGGAAAACTTGCAAGTTTCTAAATGGATTAGCTCAACTTTTTTAAGTTACTTTTATAGCACTCTTAATTCATATTTGTACATCATTGTTAACTCTTGATATAGTATTGTTAGATTATACTTGGTTTGTACAGTTTACTCTCTTCTGGAGCGGTTTGGTTTGTTTTGAATTTCGCGCAAAGCTACATCAGGCCTTTCTGCGCTAGTAATCCCTAATTTTGTAGTGATAAACTAGAGGGAAGGCAACTAACTAGTCAACACCATCCACCGCTAATTCTTGGCCTACTCTTTTAACAACGAATAGTGGGGTTGACCGTCACATTATAACGCTCTCACGACGGATTCGAACTCCAACCAACAGATTGCGAATCGAGCACTCTAACCACCACGTCATTCCAGGTCTCTTCCATCGTAATTAACGTGTCGAGCTAGGAATCAAATGGTCTAGCCTCGAGAGGTCATTTCACTGAATAAGCTTCACACTTTCAGCCGATGAGCCGTATAAAAGTAAGAGTCAATCCAAGATTAACTTTAAAGAGTCAAACAAAGCTCTTGTGACGGTGAGTGCTGCTTACTTGCAGCTCTCTCTCTGGTCAGAATTTCAAAATCAGGAACGACTACACCTGAATCCTATGCGTCTTCGACATGACTGTGTAGTTCGCATACGCATAAGATGCCATTCAGGTTGAAAATTCCAATTCCTCTTCTGATCCCTGTGCTTTAGTACTATGGTATCCTCTTAATTTTTCACGAACTAAAAAGTTGTTTGTTATCTTTTATACCATAATGCACTGTTCTCTCATCTTCTTCTAGGTCCAAGTAATGGTTATTTTTACCAATTTGTAAATATTCTAATAATTTGTTTATATTCTAAGTACATATTGTATACTAAGTTTGTATTTTGAGGGTTAGTCGAAAGCTATAAGAAGATGTTCCATTTTCTGTGTTGCTCTTGAAATCATTTCCTCCATATTTCGATGGTACTGGTCTGATGGCCTTGATTAAGCATTATTACTCGTGTCAGGTTTCGTAAGCCGGATTCTTTATAGTGGGTGCCTGTGACTTGTTGGCGATAAATTACAACTATAAACAAACAGCAACACAGTCCGCTTGTTGTAAAATAATATGTTTGAAACAAATCAAACGTATATACAAATGTTCGTTATACAATTAACACTGGTGAACAGTTGGCTGAAATCAAAGGCTCAATGATTCTAACTTTTAACATTGCCTCGACTTCTTGCTTGATCAGGCCTCTCATTGCATAGAGCATCTGATAGAGTTTTGCCTTGGCTCTATCCCTGGTCGTGGTCTCAATCTTGTGTTGCACAATGTCTATCTTGCCTTGTTTATCTGTGAAGACATCTGCATAATGGCACAGTAGATTTTGTAGCTATTTCTTCTGCTTGCTAGTCAGTTCTTCAATGATGTTGATGTTTTTGTACATCTCATCTCCACCCTGTAGTCTAAGGTCGCTGTCTTCTGGATCTGCATCTATTACAGCCACACCTGCAACGTCTATCTGTGCCTCAATTGCCGCACCTATTAGCTCTTATTCCCTCTTGAAGTACTTCTTCAACAGATTGATGTGGTAGATCTTGGTCTTCCTATCTACTTTCACCTTGTAGTCCATTCTGTTAACTACTTATTGCACTTCAAAAGGTCCCTTCCAGTGCAGGGTGAGTTTGTTGTTGCCTGTAGGTAGCAGACCTATGACCTTCTGTCCGACCTTGAAACATCGATCCTTAGCTTTATTACCATAGAAGTGATTCTGACTGTCTTGAGCTGCATACAAACCCTCTTTAACTACTCGACAGGTCTCCTCCAGTCAATTTCTAAGGTCTAACACATACTGCCATGTGTTCCTCACTTCTGACCCTTTATCTCCTGTCCACAGTTCTTTCGATATCTACTTTGTGTCTCATACTGTTCTTTTGTACAATAACTCGAAGTGTGAAAATCCTGTACTCACTTATGGGACTTTTTGATAAGCAAATCATGCTGCCTGCAGGTATCTGTCCAAGTCACGTGGTCACTCCTGGCACATTTTCAGCATGCTCCTTAAGACTCCATCAACTCTCTTACGAAGCCAATTATATCTGGGGCTGTACGGGATGGTAAAGAGTTGCCTAGTGCTGATGAGTCTGCACATTTCTTGCATTAGTTCTTAGGTCGAATCAGGTCCACTGCTACTCTGCTGAATGACTCTTCAATGAGAGGCATCTCACCCAATGGCACCTTGGCCACCTTCCCTCTAGGAACTGTCCTTTGGCAGATGTCACAGGACCTGCAGAATCTGATCACATATCTGATGACCCCCAAATTATGGAAGTTGCTGGTAATTCTGTCTTCCATCTTCTTTGCTTCTAGGTGTCCTCCCACAATCGACTCATGCGATTCTGGTATTCTGTTGGTACTATAATCTGTTTAACTTCACCTGTAGAACCACCTTCATAGATCTGGTACAGCCCTTCCTTCTAGTCCACTATCCTGTAGGTCCCTTTCTCCTTGGTCTTGTGCTCGACTTTCTCCCAGGTACTGTCTCAAAGCTTCTGCAGTCTTTCGCTTGTACTTCCTTCCGTTCCCACAGACCTACCTTCGGGATGTCACACTTCGAGACTTGCAGGAGCTTGATTTCTTGCTTGCTTTTCTTTTCTTGAGCTTTGGTGATGACTGGTCTTTTTCTGATTCCTCTTAACCTCTACTGCCTGGCATATTGCCAATCACCAAGTCGTAGATATGTACCTTCATACATATGGCCTCAAAGTCTCCCATATAGTATAGAGTGACCACCTTTATTCCTGCTATGGGAAACTTCCTCACTGTCCATAAATCAGCACACACAGATGTACCTTGCCTGTCATCTAATCACCAGATACTAGATTGGTTCCCATTGCTGCACCTAGTATCTTGTAGGACTTTCAATTTCTTGTCCCTAGCATAGCCTTCACCTACTGGCATTTGTGGTCCATTAGCACCTCTTAATTTTTGTCACATACTCCAATCACCACTGGCACTTTGACCAATTTGCTAACTTTATCTGATCATCAATCCTGCACTCTTTAATCATGATGACAGCACTTCCTTTTAACTTGTCATAGTCCATGGCATCTTCTGACGTCATGCCAGCTTATACTTGTAGGCCTTTTCCTATAAGATAGGGTCTGAGACAGACTGCCCAGTCATCTTTGTCCCAGTTCTGACTTTGAGCAAATCTTTCATACCTCTCCAGGAAAGCATCCATGTAATATTTCTGTTCATCGAGTTTGGGCAGCTTGGGCCTCATTGTCATTCTTGGGTCTCTATCTTTCTGTTGGGTGAACTTGGCGATCTAAATTTGTGCTTTTATTCTATATTTTCCGTCTCTCTTCTCTCTCCTTTTCTTCTTTTTCTTTTTTTGGCTTTGTTTTATGCTCACATTCTATTTTAATTTTTCAATCTTTCTCTTTCTTCCTCTCTTCTGTTGATGCTCTTCTCTCTCTAAGTCTTGTTGTTGTTTAACAAACTGTAGTAGATTGCCAACTTTGAGGCCAAGTCACTGGCCCCTCTTTATCCACTTTTCAAAGTCAGTCAACATGGTTATATAGTGTGGTTGTGACCTCTACAATATTTTCACTAACACTGCAACAGTATGTATATAGGCTTCTTTGCCGCTGTTGTGTATATTTTCTTCTACTGCCATTTATCACTGTAGATCCTGGCTGTCTTTCCACTATCAGGTTTTGTAGGGCCGGATTCTTTACAGTAGATGTCTGTGACTTGTTGGCGATAAACTTCAACTATAAACAAATAGCAACACAGTACACTTGTTTTAAAACAGTATGTTAAAACAAATCAAACGTATATACAAATGTTTGTTACACTGTTGGTTACCACAGTTGTATCCAGAGGTGTAAATAATTGTCTCCTTTTCGTCAAAGTCCACACAGTTTGATTCAGTTACTTTAGAACACACTTGACAAGACGAATTATTATTCCTCACTCTGTTATTACAACACAGTCTTTGATAATTTCACTTTAAAAATCGCCACTATACACTCTATCCACCATACACGCTAAATTCACGATCACACAGCTATAACTAGAACTCGATAATGATTTTTAGACGCGTAGTTATACCCCGACAGAAGTCTAGAACATTCCATGCAGTAGTAGGTATTCTGATGCAATAATTCTCTGTTAAACCTACAAGAAACTCAGTAAGATCTAGCAGCATGATGCAATAATCTCACTAGTTTAAATAATCGCTAATTCATAACAACTAAACTACACAATGTACCATTCATAAACAGTCATGTAAACAAAAATAACTAAATATGACACCCGCGCTATATAATCTATCTAAATCATAACGCTCATATTAAACTTAAACTGAAACAGTCGTGTATATCTAACAGCTCGAAACTGCAATTTCCAGCGTAACAAACTTCCGCAATGGTTGCAAAGTCCATCTTAATCCACAGATCATGATAGCCTTTCACAAACCCTTTGTTGCACGTGGACGTCGCTTTCCGAGACCACATTTAAATAGACTAAAAGCACAAAAGTATGTTCATTGGAATCACATGTATGTTATGTGGTCGAACGGTTGAGCTGTGATTTTATTTCCTTCTCTTATCTTTCTTATGAAGACACCCGTTGATTTCGAGAAGTAATTGGAAGCTTGCGAGCCTTCGGAAACTTCAAATCTATGTTTATTATTTTGTCAGTTATTCCGTAAAATATGCCCGTTTTCATCGCAATGGTTTTTCGTTGGGAAGAATCTTATTCGTAATGATATCCCTTACGTTACTGATCAGGGCTATGACCCGAGTTCATTGCTGTTTTAAACGCCCTGCTGTACCAGTTTTTCTAATTTCACAAAGAACGCTGAAAACTCCCAACCAAGAAATGGTGTGTCTTTCAGCTGTACAACATTTAACAATCTGCTATTTGAATATTGTTCCTCAAGTAGATATTCCCCAGCCAATTTCTATCCTGGTGAGATTACACTATTGAGTGGTCGGGAATTTGCCGTCATTCAGGCATATAGGTGCTAAATGTGTTACTCGTAGAACCGAGGCTCGCCTCTGCGAGCACATACAAATCGTTGTTTTAAAGTATAATTAAGCCTCTATAATAGCATATATTATGTTAATACCTTAATACCAATACTTTATGTTATTCATATTAATGTGGCAGTTTTTCTAAGTTTTTTGTCTGTGTATTTGTTATTAAGCACAAAGCTACACAATGAGCAATCTTTACTGTTCCGACCACAAATATCAAAACCCGGTTTTTAATGTTAAAAGCCTTCAGACTTATTACTGAGCTGCTGGGAGACCGGTACTATTAAAGAGAGATACTTTTATTAAGCTTTTCTTTTAAAATAATTTGGTCTTATGGTTGAATAATATTAGTTTGAGTAATATAAAAGTTATTACTGTAATACACTGATAGGGCATGAGTTAGTATTAGTGTATCCGGACTTGGAATTTGATAATTTATAGTTCTCACCCCGTTTCCGCAGAAAAGTCACTAAGAACTTTGAGGATGTGGGTGTTCCATAAAAATGACTGTCAAATCACACTATTCGTTCTGACAAGAGTAGTTCAATAGTTGCCGGTGGTGCTGTTAACTGCTTTCCTTCTAGTCTGTCAATTTCAAAATTAGCGAACGCTATGTGTAGTTCTGCGTGAAAATTATAAATACAACAATAACTGATTAAGATACACTATGTTTCAGTTATTCAACAAGCTTTATTAGACTTGTCAAATCTCACCAGTGGCTCAGCGGTTAGCTTGAGAACTTATAGCGCTAAAATTCGGAGTTCGATCCATCCGTTGGACAGAGCTCAGATATCACATTTTGGAGCTTTGCACTTAAAGTAAACAAACGAAGACTTAACATCTATTGGGTTTTTTGAGTCCTTTTTAATTCATCATAAGTAACTTTAATTTATTTAGGTGAAAAAGAAAAGAAATCGTTAACATATTTACATATTTATTAAAGTATGTCTGCGGACTTACAAAGCTAGAAACCGGGTTTCGATACCCGTGGTGGGCAGAGCACAAATAGCCCATCGTAAATCTTTGTGCTTAACTAGAAACAAAGAAACGAAGACTTATTGCAGATAAACATAAAACAGGATTTAAATAAGATATCACATTTATGTCTGTTGAGACTGGCCCGGCATGGCCAGGTGGTTAGGGCGCTCGACTCGCAGAAAGCTCTCGTGTAGCTTTACGCGAATTTCAAAAAACAAACAAACAAACTGTTGAGACTAATTTGGTTTAAAAAAAAATGTTTTTAAAATCTTTATTAGTATAGTAAGAACATGTAAATGTGAATAACAATATATTATTTTAGACTCCCCAGCCATAACTGTCCCTAATGGTTACCTCGGAGCTGAACTGAAAACAACTGCTGTCCTGACCTGCTTGGTTGATTCATTTCCTTCTCCTCGTATCTACTGGGTTAAAGGAAACGGAACCGGTCTCAACTCAGGAAGGAAATATGACATCAAAGTGAGTCCTGCCGAGGAAAAGAAGATTGAAGGCATTCTTAGGATCCATAACCTCCAAAAAATGGACCTGGGAGTTTATAAGTGTTTGGCCAAAAATCTCGTAGGAATAGCTGTAGCGGAAATCTATTTATATGGTTAGTTAATTCGCTAAAGGTTGCAACATTGACCTCTATCTTCCCAGACGGTATAGAATAACTGATAGAAACGTCTTTATAAAATTTCAACGAATCATTAAGTTAAAATGCATTATAATATTTATTAGTTACGTACTCATTTTTTCATTCCTACGTACCAGCTAATAGAACATTTTAAAATATGTTTCTCTCAATTTTATTTTAATTTAAGCATTTGTTATCTAAAGCTAAGGAATGTTGTTCTCATGTAAAACATATTTCTAAAACTTTATAAGTATATTTTATCTAATTTTTTATTTGATCATTTCAACATTTGAAAGTTCATAAGAAGCCTTCACATAACTAAACGTATTATTTTATACACAACTGGTTCTCTTAAAGCAACCAAAATCAAACCTAGCCATAAACATAGGTAATGTATTTTGTATATTTTCTGTTTATAAAGGTATCATGCCAAAGTATCATATATAATTACATAAAAAATAATCGTATTTTTCAGAAAAATAACATGATAATCATGACTTACTGCTACTTGTATGAACCTTTTATTCAAATTACTTATATTATTTAACAATATCCAAGCCTCATCCATCCACCCACCCAGTGGACCAGAGGTTAGCTTGAGGGAATCACAACGCTAAACATAGGAGATTGATACCAGCGGTGAGCACAGCGCAGGTAGCCCAAGATGTAGCTTTGCGCTTAAACATACAAACAAACAATATCTAATTACAGTATGGCTAATAATTTTTCTGTATCAAGTGGACAGTTTTGGGTTACATGCAATTTTCTTAAACTCAATATTATATGGTTTGTCACTTAATTTCAAAATTATGGGCCCCAGTAGCTCAACGGTAAGTCTGCAGGTTTGACACTAAGAATCGGGTTTCGACACCCGTAGTGAGGAGAGCTTAACAACAACCAAACTACTCAAAATTATGGATAGTTATCACAGATAGCCCTCACTGTAGACTTGCGCAGATTTCAACAAACAAACGCTCTAAGTTTGTATTAGAGATACCAGTTCTAAATCCATTCATGCATGATGATAACTTGTCAAAGGAAACTAATTACTTGCTAGACTTTGAAATATATAGCCACTTTCTTAAGAGAGTATCTACAACTGTTCACTCCTTGTTCGATAGAGATGAAATTATTCAACAAAGATCCAACTTCTGGAACTGACAGTGAATTCCTTGAATAAATTCGTTAAGCTAAACACGACATGTGACCTAACATGTAAATATTAGATTATTGTGATAAAATAACTAATTACTTTAAATATTAATATCTGACTAATATGGTGTCTATAACAAGGAAACACACATGGGTGAATTGTGAAATACAGTACAATTATATTTTACACAAAATGTTTAATGTATATTATTCTAATCATAAACTCTAACTGTATTTATAATACATCCTAAAAAGTTACAAGTTGCGTTTATGTACTACACATAATTTTGTGTATTTCACATTCCCTTATTGATACTTACTTTATTACAAATACTAGAACAAGTATTCAAACTTAAGAAAAGATAACTCATCAGTTCAAATTTTTATCTAAACGTTCTTTGTCGGTTACCATACTTATATCAAATTTTAAATACTATTTATCTATATTGTATACTTTGCTAATGTTTCAGCTGCTCGCCGGTGGGACAGCGGTAAGTCTTCGGTGGACACAGCAAATAGCCCGATGTGGCTTTGCTATAAGATAATACACAAACACATACTCTCACCTTCTTCGAGAGCAATGTATGCAATAAAACAAACTACAAACATTTTTATCGACGATTAAAGAAAGAGGTTTTCCGGAACCACAGACGACTTTTTCTGTTTACGTGGTCTGGCATGGCCAGGTGGTTAGGGCGCTCGACTCGCAATCTGCGGATCGCTGGTTCGAATCCCCATCCCACCAAATATGCTCGCCCTTTTAGCCGTGGGGGCGTTATAATGTGACGGTCAATCCCACTATTCGTTGGTAAAGGAGTAGCTCAAGAGTGGGTGGTGATGACTAGCTGCCTTCCCTCTAGGCTTACACTACTAAAGTAGGGACGGCTAGCGCACATAGCCCTCGTGTAGCATTGCGCGAAATTCAAAACAAACAAACTGTTTACGTTACCATAATCTTCTTTCACAGATATTGATTTTAATTACATAGGGTGAACACTTGAGCAAAGAACTTCCTTTGGAAATAAAAAGTCAACCATTATTTTACAAAGTATATTTACCCACTAACTTTTTTCTTACGTCCTAAAAACCAGTAGGTTAACAAAGTATTACATTATTATCATATTATTAGTTTTGGGGATTGTAACGGCCCGGTAGTTAACGTGCAGGAATGTGGATACAAGGTCTATGGTTTGCGCTCCTTTACTGTAGAAAAAATAAAAAATAAATCGCCATCCGCACTTTTGGCCGTGGGTGTATTATAAGAAGAGTGACAGTCAAATCTCACTATTCGATTAGAGCAGCCCAAGAGTTAGTTTATAACTTTAAAATTAAACACGGCTAACGCAGATAGCCCTAGAGTAGTAGTGGACGAAATTCAACATTAAACAAACAAATATTAGTTTGTATAATTTTTACAAGAATTATTTGTACTATTATTGTCATATTCCATTCAGTTATGTTTCCCAAATTCAGAAGTGGTGGTACTGTCTTTGGCGGATTTCAAGGATTCCGCCTCATAGAAGGAGACATGGTACAATACCAGATGTTCAAATGCTAAACACTCTGTTTAGTGTACATGTATTACTTTCAAAGAAGAACTCCCCACCCCCAAACAGTGATATAATTTGTTAAGACATTTGTTAACAATAAAGCTTGAGACCTGTTAAGGCCACCATTTTAAAACCCGAAAATAAATATTATGAACATTGATAATTTACTTTATTTAATGAATGGGATTTGTAAGCCACATAAATAAAAATGCGACTATATCAAACTTAAAACTGCGTAAATAATGATGATGCTCATAGATTAAGAGGGAACACATCCACAGAATTAAATAACTTACGTTCATAACCCCGTAGTGTTCAAGAGCATCTATTAAAGTTAAGGTCATAATTCCAAAACGAGTGTGCTACAATAACCTACACAATTACAAACGAGTTAAGGCATAACATTGTTTGTTTGTTTGAAGTTACGCACAAAGCTACACAATGAGGTATCTGTGCCCTGCCCACCACGGGTATCGAAACCTGGTTTCTAGCGTTGTAATCCGGAGACATACCGCTGTGCTCCTGGGGGGATAAGGCATAGCAGATAAATTAATTGTGGTAAAGGCCATAATATCCAGATAGGCGTGTTGCATTAACCTTTGTAGTTACATAGAAATTAAGGCATAGCAGATAAATCCATAGATTTGACAAAGACAAAGGAACACCGCTAGCTTTGAAAAACATAATTTGTTATCGAAAAAAAAAAGCAGATAAGATCCCTAGTACGCATTACTCACATAAGCATGCTAAAATGTTACTTGATATTGTACGTATACAATAATTTAACCTAAAAGTTGTATCATCTAAACTTCTTTAATTTATAAATTCTTATTAACCCTTATTCTTGATACACATTCTGTTTTTGAAAACTGCAGAGTGAATTGTTGGATGTTCAACTATTTATATAATGTTGTTTATCTTTAGAATTACAACCAAAGACAACGACTACAAAAGCAACAACAAGCGAATACTTTAGTCTTATCGTTACAGCGCCAGAAGGTAAGTTGGCTCTTATCGTAAAATCATTCCCCAGTTGTGAACAGTGAGTAAAACCCACTTAACATACACGTTTGGTTATTCATATTGCTGACTTTATCAACATCAAATATTTTCATGATCTGGGATCACAAATGTCTAATATGTACAATATGTGTAAAAGGGAAAACGACTAACATTCGGATGTCAGATATGTCCAACTAAATTAACACCGTGAAACAGATAGAAAGACTAACATTTGGGTGTCAAATATTTCGAACTAAAACTCTGTGAAACAATAAAAACGACCAACATTTAGATATACAATACGTACAACTAAATTAACACTGAGAAACAGATAAAAAGACTAACATTTGGGTGTCAAATATTTCGAACTAAAACTCTGTGAAACAATAAAAACGACCAACATTTAGATATACAATACGTACAACTAAATTAACACTGAGAAACAGATAAAACGACTAACATTTGGGTGTCAAATATTTCGAACTAAAACTCTGTGAAACAATAAAAACGACCAACATTTAGATATACAATACGTACAACTAAATTAACACTGAGAAACAGATAAAAAGACTAACATTTGGGTGTCAAATATTTCGAACTAAAACTCTGTGAAACAATAAAAACGACCAACATTTAGATATACAATACGTACAACTAAATTAACACTGAGAAACAGATAAAACGACTAACATTCGGATGTCAAATATGTCCAACTAAATTAACACTGTGAAACAGATAGAAAGACTAACATTTGGGTGTCAAATATTTCGAACTAAAACTCTGTGAAACAATAAAAACGACCAACATTTAGATATACAATACGTATAACTAAATTAACACTGAGAAACAGATAAAAAGACTAACATTTGGGTGTCAAATATTTCGAACTAAAACTCTGTAAAACAATAAAAACGACCAACATTTAGATATACAATACGTACAAATAATTAACACTGAGAAAAAGAGAAAACAACTAACATTCGCATTGAGAAATATATTAAACTCGCTACTATGAGTATTCAATATTTGTAATTCATAAGCCTCCTTTTTTACATAAAAATGTTTAGCAAAAAGTTATTATTGCCTTCTTCCTCTTTCTCCAGATTTCTGGCTCCTACTTATTTTTTCAGGACAGAAATATGGATAAAAATATCAAATATTTTGTCAATTTCTCCAGCATTGTCAACCCGTTGTATTTAAGAATTATCGTAATATGAAGTACATTTGGATAAAATAATAAACACATTTACTTTTACTTTGTCCATTTCATGTCATCCTCTGGAAATTAAGATCAAACTATAGTACTTCATAACAAATTTAATTTCCGAAATAAACCTTTATTGATAAAGTAAACATACATTTTCTATCCCATAAGTTATTCTTATGGAAAGTTTCATTAAACACTTTGTGTTTTTCGTTTACTCACAACTACACATTATTATTCGTCATTTATTTGATCAACTTCACAAACATATACACATACAACCTTTAAACCAGCTGGAACAATCACATGAGCTATGAAAAAAAAAGGCAATTTCACACTTTCATTAGAACGAAACTGTGTAATTTATGACTGATACTAAAACAGTGATAATATATAATAAGAACAATGAAACTTTGATATTAACTTTTTTGTCCTTTTTATTCGAAATTTCATTACTCATTAAAGGGAAAGCTAGTGTTCATTATGGTTGAAGTGCTAAGTAGCCTTAGCAATACAAAAGAACACGAATGTTTTTAAGAATATTTATTAGAAATAACATACGATGCATTCACCACATTAGCTGAATTTAAACTAATTTTCTTAATGCATCCTTAAAAACTTTTATTGATAAACTAATTAGATGAAAGTGATCTCATTTCGCTTGTAAAGATAGAAATGTACTGAAACAGATACGTTTTATTTGGTGTTTTATTTTCGAGAGTTGAATTTAAAATGGTAAATTACTCTTCATGTTTAATATTTCTCTTATCTTAACTTCCTTCGATGGTAAACTATAGAAACCTAATCATCACAAAACTACAGAAAGCAAGTACAAGTCAATTAGGCAATTCAGACACACAAAAATGTTCTTTGTTTTTCAAACCACGTAAGTGGCTTTGTTTAATATTTGTTCAATGATGTATATTATAGTAAAAAGTGCTAAAAAAGAGATAAAATTTGAGATTGAATACCAGTATCCGCTGTTTTCATGACATCACGACTATATACATTGTAAGTTCGTACATGTCTTAAATATAACAATAACTTTTGTAATCGCTACTGTTCACTGATCTATAACGTACTGAATTTACTTAAGGCCTAATTCTACTGTATTATATAAGCCATTACATAGGCTCTTGTCACTTTAATATGGTTCTTGTTATTAATAATAGAATTTTTGGTTTAACGTTCACAAATTGCCAATTTTACTGAATAATGGTTGAAAGGAAATACAATGTCGGCAATAACAAACAATAAAACAGTATTCATTTAGAAAAATATGTTTGTGACTTTTATTTTTTGAAATCTAAAATTCGCACAACGTAAGATCTAAACAAACAATAAATTTCTGTTGCATACTAAAAAATTGCGAGGTACAATAACAAGAATAAAAAAATTTTAACTTTTAGTTAACTCTTTTTTTTTCCACCGGTTTTAGGAATATACATCTTCTATTATTAAAATTTCACTGACGAAGCTGAATAAAGTTTTTTTTATTATTCAGTACTTCGCCATTTCTTTAGGATTGTTTTAAAATATAAGAAAGTAGTTGATTTTCTACAACTAGACACCAGTAGTTTTAATAAAGAATTATTCATTACTGAATTTCTTCATAGTGGTTTCTACAGTAGTGTTTAGTTATACATTTGAGAGGCTTCCGTGCGTGATAAAAGTTCAAGTTACAGAGTTTGGTGCGTGATACCAATGATTTTTATAAAGACGCATACGTCTACAATATTAAAGCTTGAAACGTTCCACACGTACTTATAATTTCATAAGAACCATTGTTTTAATAATTTTAATTACATAATTAACTAGGTCTTACATGTCATTTATGAGGCTGATATCTCACATAGTTGGCATTTTATTAAAAAGAAAAACTAAATTGTCCACTTGGATGAAAGACTTTTGATAATAGAAAAAGGACTTTATAGATCCAGATACACACCTATCGTTTCTTATATCAGAACAAAAAAATATATCAATGTTTTCGACAAGATTTGATGTCTGGAGATGATACTCAATTCTAGCGATAAGATTAAAAGTTAAAGTTATCTGTACCTGTACCTCTCGTCCCACGGTGAGTCAGCAATAACGGACTTACAACGCTAAAATGCAGCGTTCGATTCATCGCGGTGGATAGAACGCAGGTAGCCCATTGTGTGGCTTTGCGCTAAAACAAACAAACCACATCTCTATGTTAAATTTCTCAAGGAGAATAATTGTTTCTTTTTTTTTGTTTAAGAATTTAGTGAGACATTTTTATTACTTGTAATAAGGTCTTTCTCTTAAGTTACAGCGTGAAGTTTTAATTAAACTTCTTCGCTTAGGAAAACATCTAATTCCCAAGACCACCTCGCGAACTGAGTACTTGCAGTATAAAATGGGGTTCCCAGCACCAGTAATAGAAACACATCTGCTGAACTTCCCTACACATTTTCAAAATTCCTCAATAACATGAAGGCCGAGCCAGGCGAAGTTCCTTTAAAGCAATATATTGGAAACTTGTCAATAAAATCTGTTCGGATAAACAGAATTAACTTATCCATGTTGGAATATTATGAGAGCATTTTTGCTCACAGATAGAAAATTCTTCCAATAAAGATTTGGGAGAAGTCATGTATTCCATGAGGGGAGAACCTATTATAATATTACTGGAAGGTGTAAATGGGTGGAAATAAAAGCTACCCAAGAATGAAGCGTGTAATAATATAATAGTTGTTCAAACACTGGGTTATTGAAACTGCTGTCCTAAATTAACTAAATGTTATGAGTTCAGATTCCACACGTGGACAAGTTTTGGATAATCATTATCTCAGTTCTCATTCAAACAAACTTTTAAATGTAAAACACTTCGAACGATCACACATTCCTTTTTATTTGTCAATAATTCTGATAACATATTGTTAAAACATTGAAAATGCCACAACAATACCGAACTTTGAACTATTTTTTTAGGTGGTCGAAATAACATCAGTGATGATGATGATGATTCAACTGCCATAGCAACAAAGTTAGGAACCCTTGAAGATTCTTCAATAGGTTTGTAGATTTTATTCTCTAGCACTTCATAAGTTCTGCATATATTTTACTAGTTAATTTCTCTTCGGCAAAACTCATTAGTTGCACTTTATTGATTAAAAGGTTAACAGAGTTAAGAAGCTAAAAATATATGTTTGAAATGAATATTGTATACAGTTTTAGCTACGTATATTATTTCCGTGCTCAATCTCTAAGAAGTTACTGGTGCTTGAATTCATTGTTTCGAAACTGTTTTCAATATTTTCCTTTAGTTTGTTAATTATCTTGTTATACTGATGAGAGTAATGAATAAAATTTTGTTGAAAAAATGAATAATATATCAACCAATATTTCCATATATATACGACTAAATATGTTTCTGAATAACGTAATATTCTTTATTATTATAATACAGGTAATATCTTATTAATTATCTATCTAATTTTCTGATCCAATAACATCATAACGAAAGCCTGAGAATGAAAAAATACCCACAACAATCAATAATATTGCTGCTAAATCCTGCTATTAAAATCAATTCAATTTTATAACATATCACTTATTTATGGTAATCAATGCTTAAAATTAGATCAATAAGCCTGTGAAATTTCGCGGGAATACCAAAATTTCGCTTATCTGAAATAGTATAATATCTTACACAGATGAAGGTGTTCAGAGCCTGTAGTGTGGATAACAACAATATAATATCTTACACAGGTGAAGGTGTTCAGAGCCTGTACTGTGAGTAACAACAATATAATATCTTACACAGGTGAAGGTGTTCAGAGCCTGTACTGTGGGTAACAACAATATAATATCTTACACAGGTGAAGGTGTTCAGAGCCTATACTGTGAGTAACAACAATATAATATCTTACACAGGTGAAGGTGTTCAGAGCCTGTACTGTGGGTAACAACAATATAATATCTTACACAGGTGAGGGTGTTCAGAGCCTGTACTGTGGGTAACAACAATATAATATCTTACACAGGTGAGGGTGTTCAGAGCCTGTAGTGTGGATAACAACAATATAATATCTTACACAGGTGAAGGTGTTCAGAGCCTATACTTGGCAAGTACTTTCGCGCAAAATTTGAGATCTGAAAAAGCTATCCTTCTGAATGAATCTTACTTACTATGGAAAGGAATTATTCTTAGTTCTTTATTATCTAATTAAACTCACAAGTCAATCTTCACAAAATCTTTTAGAAATTTTGTTTATTTCACACTTGTTTACAGAGTGCTCTAATAAATACCATATATCATTAAATAACACTTTAGAAATAACTTGTATAAATTAAAAAGATGAATAATTTGTTTTCCAGTGAAACAAATAGACCTTAATTTTTAGATGACACAAATTATGTGTTTTTTTCAAAATAATAAGCTACCTACCACATCTAAGTAAACACTGTTTTGGATGGTTACTTTCTTTGGCTTATGCTTCCTTTCAGCTCAACCTGTAACTATTAGTTTGGTTTTCTTACATAGATATATAAATATATGGCTTATAGGCAAAATATTTGCTTTGCTTCACTAATAATACGTTCTGGTGGCATTGTATGTTTTATGCTTTCGAATTAAAAAAAATATATATACTAAATCATGTTGGTCAATGCGAGCTTTATAAGAAATTCGAAAATGTAATTTTAAAATCGTATTCTTTAGTTTATCTTCTGAAAAATGTTAATCCGAATCCGGCATGAATTCTACGAACTCAAACTCGTACAATCATTCTTGTGATCTGCGGGTTTTCGAAACCGCTTGTCATTCTTTATTTTATCTATTTGTTAGTAATATGAAACTAACTATAAGGCACAGTTCAATTTAAAATTTTGTTTACTCATTTATTTTTGCAAATAACGCTTTAATTCTGTTTCTACCCTAAACTTCCATCAAGCAAAATCAATAATCGCGAAGATTCTTAACATAGTAAAATCGAATGACATAATGGTAATTCAACTATAATGTTTTCCATTTGGCTTTAATCAGACATCTTACACTTACTAGTTTGAAAAGTGAAATAAACCAAAAGTACAGTAGTTTTATAGTTCAAAAGTTATATAATACGACTTTACTACAACCTTAAAACATACTTAACAGCATCAGAGGAACAAAAGACATGATTAATTTCACAAATCAAGTACAAACTTTATTCACTATCACCAGGTGGTGCCGATAAGGCAAGTGCGAGATACATATTTAAAAAAAAAGGAAAGAAAAAAAACGTTAATAGGAATAGGTGATTAAACACAAATTTAAATTGGCTTTCCGTAGAAACCGATGTTCTGAAACACAAATTTAATGGAGCAGATGAAGGAAGTCGTATTTGAAAGAACACAACAACAGTGTATATATGCATAGGGGTGAAATAAGACAAATTTGGGAGTAAACATAGTGGTGTGAGAATAATACAACCTGTAGCTCTGCCAGTTGATACATATGCAGAACATATTTATGAAAACAATAAACAATAGATGGCACTGCAAGTTACACTTAGAACCGTATTTATTTATCACGTAATGCTATTAGGAACTACCCACTTATAATACTTGAGAAAATAACCACATTCAACATTGTGTAATTACTGCTATTTATCATGTTCTACCTTGTCTAGAGTCCGTTGTTGAAATGCACAGAAGGTATATTGAAATTCTGATGTGATTTGCATTGATACTGTTGTATTCGAAGTGAAATCAAATTTACTGTGTTTCAACGTCGCTTTGCAGCGTGAGCTATAATGTTTTTCATATATATGTGTTTATGCAACTGACAAAGGTCTAGGCTGTGTAATTCTCTTACTACCTATATGTTTATACATAAACTTATTTTCTGTCAGCCCTGTATGTTACTAGCTGGCTAAAAATTTAATACACTGGTCTTACAGAACTTTTATCATAATTTTACTCATCTGATGCTACATTCAGTTCCCTCAAAAACCAGTAATACATCTTAGCAACAGAGCTGGCACACAAAGGTTAAACAACTATGCTCAACACATCCTGGAAGTTATACTTGTACATCAGCCTGCCCCAGTTACATGAGAACTGTTTTCAAGAGACAGAAAATCCCACACACTTAAAAAACGAACATACAAGACAGCTAAGAATAAGTCGCACTGACGTCCATCGCTCCCTGAATATTACATAACAGATGCTGAGATCCAGAGTTAGGGTTCTCTGCTATATGAGAACTACACATCTTGAATTTTGGTAAACAACTAAATACCTATATCTTATATATCACAGAGGTATGGGGTATTATGATGATAAACTCATCACAGCTTTTTACCCATTTATCGTCACTTCTGACACTAAATAACCTTTACAATTAAAACAAACTAACAATTTAATTCACGAGCATGTAACCTCCCTACTGCATTCAAATTCTTGGGTGCACAACAAACGAACATCCCAATGAATGCATACCACTAGATAGATTTAGGCCAGGACAATAGCTTTCACACTCTACTGAACATTACTCACCTCTCCTCTTCCAGGATCCAACAGCTCAAAAAGGTAACGGGCTGCCATCTAGAGAATGAACTGGATCTGGCAATGAGCACATCTGAGTGTATCATGAAGATATCCATTCCCACTTGGATGCTAGTCAATGGAGTACGAGGCATCCATGAAAGTTCAGATCCTGACTACATTAACTTAATCTAGTTATTCACCATCGTTATCATCAATTTTGATGTTAAATGGGCGGCACTGGAGCTTGGATTTGGGTTTTTAGAAGATGTCGCTTCCTTGAATGACGTCTTGGCATAACTTTGGTTCTTGGTGGTTTCCCTAAATATGACCGCCTTTCTTCATCCCTTTTTAGGGTCTCCTCTATGGACAAGTTACTTTTTTTTTGTTCAATGATTTCTTCACTCAGAGCATTGTGTAGCCAATAAGTTACAGACAAAGTGGGTTTTTCAATCATTAAAGGTTAATGCTTGGAACCTCCTTCGACCATCATATCTGATGCTGACATGGTAATATTGCCATCCCCTTCAGAAGTATCAGAGATGTAAGAAGTCTCATTATTGAATACAGTGCATTTAGGGTAGAGTTACCAGTAACACAACAAGTTGTTGGCTCCAAAAGTTTCTCCACTTCCATTCTTACTTTTATATTCAATAAGTTCAGTTTCAGTACTAAACATACCTGTGACTTTTTTTTCTTCCTGTTTGAGCAGAGGAAGAGACAGAATCTGTGGCTTTATTCTTCCTGTTTAAGCAGAGGAAGAAACAGAATCTGTGGCTTTGTTCTTCCTGTTTAAGCAGAGGAAGAAACAGAATCTGTGGCTTTGTTCTTCCTGTTTAAGCAGAGGAAGAGACAGAATTAATCATTTTGTGTCCTTACACGCTTAAAGTCCAGGACTCAGCAGAGAATAGATTAGAGGACATAATATGGCTATACAGGAATACATGATCATGATTTGAAATAGTTGTTTTGGATTTAAAATTTAGTCCCTTTACTAGAAAGGGAAGAGTTTCAGAAGAACACGTACGAGGCCTAAAATCTGCAGACAATCTTGGTGAGTGTGATTGCTTTACGTACATCTGTATCAAATATTTTAGCTCAGTGAAAATTGTCAAGAGTATTTTTATATGATTTGTTTTTATTTTGTTTTCTATACAAACACGTGAAAGACTAATAGAAGTTATTATGTCAGCTACTAACATAGCAATTAGCACAGTTAGGTTTACTAGTATTTCCTTAGTTTCAATATTGCTGTAAATGGAACATCAGTGCATTGAGATACGGAGTATATACTGTCGTTATGGCAGAAGATTTACTTGATCGTTCACATATAAGCACCAACTATTTTGCCACTACCAAGGTAAATTAGGTGGATATTCTTTACACAGTCTGTGATTTTTTTCTTCAGTATCTTAACCAAACATTCTTCGATTTGTGATTTTGTATGATCTAGCACTTTTCAAATTAAGCTCCAGGGTATATTTCATGTGCATGGCTTTGCTTAAAATGTAACATCTTCACTCAATAAATCAAGCGCTTTTTGACTCTCTAGGCTTAATTTCTACTCCACTTTCACGATATTACAAGTATAGCTTAATTACCTTCGACTAAATCTTAACATATTGTTATCTTGTACTTCCATATCTACTTCATGTTTTGAAAGTTACGTATGAATATTCTAAACGTATAACAACACGTGCAAGATCATATTGCATATTAATACAGAGAGAACGAGAAATGCAAAAAAAAATTATTAATAAAAGAATCAGTTCTTGATCACACATCAAGCTGAAAATTATTACTTATTACTTATCGTGACTGTATTTCATTTTCAAAATGTAATGATTTTTCTAGCATTAAAAATAATATGCTTCTTATATTTATTTGGATAATTTTTTTCCACTGAATTTGTTCATCTTTTCTGAATCTCTGGACATACCCTTTAATTTTTATGTTTTTTTGCTTTGTAAATCAGTTACGAAGAGTAAGAACTGAGATTACTACCTGGAAAGTTAATATGTAGAATACAACCAAACAGTATCCAGAGAAATGTGTTCTGTAGAAGTTCTTTCCAAAATAATTTCTACAAGTATATACATGTGTGTGTGTGTGATATTATTCTCCACTGACATGCAGTTGAGAACACCTGTCTTCGTTACAAGAAAATATCATATTTCTTTTTCAATGTTTATGTATAATTCTTGTAATTCGATTTTTATTTGGTACTCTAAATCATAAGATTTGGTGCTAACTAAATTATACTTTACGTCTTTTATAAAGTTCCTTTACAAATTTTCGAAAATTACATAGAATATAATCATAGAAATAATGTAATAAGTTGCTTCCCAGAATACTTTTCGCGCAAAGCTACACGAGGGGCATCTGCGCTAGTCGTCCCTAATTTAGCAGTGTAAGACTAGAGGGAAGGCCAACTCTTGGGCTACTCTTTTACCAACGAATAGTGGGATTGACCGCTATATTATAACAACCCCACGGCTGAAAGGGCGAGCATGTTTGGTGTGACGGAGATTCGAACCCGCGACCCTCAGATTGCGAGTCGAGCACCCTAACCACCTGGCCATGTCAGGCCCCGCAATCACTGATAAATAGTTCTAGCTACATATTCTCTAATAGATCGAAATTCAATATTATCTGAAATCTCGTCCCTGGTATGACAAGATCCAGGAAAGAAATGCTATGAACACCATGTTGACTTTTGTTAAACTTCATACCTGCGAGATGAACATAATATTCTCATAAATCACAATGAAACATACTTCATCTCAGAGGCAGTATAAAAACATATGCCTTGAAAAATTCCTATCAGTCGCTGAAATGTTGCAGATGTATTTTCAATGCTCTTTAACACGATAATAGGTTCTACTAACTCGACTAAGTGCGATCGTTAAAATTCACTGTTTCCGTCGTATAATAACACAATTGAAAAAAAAATATTCACTATGTTTATCTAACTTATGTAGACAGTTTATATACACCATTTATCGTATCTTTAGACAGTAGATTCACGTACAAAGCTACAGTTATTTCATACAGCTTGCACGAAGTCATGATAATTCAACCAATCCATTTTGATTTGCTTCCAAGACTAAAGGTTACAGCATAGGTAATGAACTCATATAAATTATCATTTTGTATGATTATTGATAGAGAGTTTCTTGATGATACAAAATGCATCACTCAGTTGTCTGGTTATGACATCGAGCATTATTTTAACAGGGTACGTACATTTAGGCAATAGAGGTTGACCATACAATTAGAACCAATTGCCAGACCAAATAACTAAATGACAGATTTCCTCACGATTCGCATCAGTTTCCAAATTTATCTCAGCAGTTTTGTTAATGCATTAGTGGCAACGTTAGAACCTCTATAAATTTCAGTAGATATTTAGACAATAGAGATTGACCTTACAACCAATTGCCAGACAAAATAACTAAATGACAGATTTCCTCACGATTCGCATCAGTTTCCAAATTTATCTCAGCAGTTTTGTTAATGCATTAGTGGCAACGTTAGATCCTCTATAAATTTCAGTAGATATTTAGACAATAGAGGTTGACCTTACAACCAATTGCCAGACAAAATAACTAAATGACAGATTTCCTCACGATTCGCACCAGTTTCCAAATTTAACTCAGCAGTTTTGTTAATGCATTAGTGGCAACGTTAGATCCTCTATAAATTTCAGTAGATATTTAGACAAAACAGGTTGCCAGACAAAATAACTAAATGACAGATTTCCTCACGATTCGCATCAGTTTCCAAATTTAACTCAGCAGTTCTGTTAATGCATTAGTGGCAACGTTAGATCCTCTACAAATTTCAGTAGATATTTAGACAAAACAGGTTGCCAGACAAAATAACTAAATGACAGATTTCCTCACGATTCGCATCAGTTTCCAAATTTAACTCAGCAGTTCTGTTAAT
>NW_013665672.1:503154-520950 GCF_000517525.1 Limulus polyphemus | reverse complement strand
AAAAAACAAAGTTTAAGTATAATCTATGAGTTAGAACACTTCTGAAAAGTTTTTTTTCTTATTTCATGATAAAATAAAGCTCATTTTTTTGCAAACGCTCGTCAACTTTTGGATCGTTTTGTTTTAAGTTTCCAGGAGGTTTAAAATATATTGCTAACTGTAATATCAACAATTTTCATTATGGCCAATTACAATTTGCATCATTATTTGATAAGAATAATGAATAATGTTTGCAACTTATAAATAATGGTAAGAATCCCTTTCTTAAGAGCAGAAAATTCATCTAAGTTTTTATACCACATCTAGCACCTTGATTAAAATAACTTAAAAACATAATAAAGTTGTATTGAGACTGAGTTCATTGAGAACATAGGATTTCTTGCCCGAAATGACATTAGGTGGGCTGCTTTTAAAGCATAATGATGCTAGACGTTCGCATTATGTTTAATCATTGTTTAAAAAATATATAAACAATTGAATGATATATTTATTTTACTCAAACAGCAGATCTTAACAAGGTTTGCAGTCATTCAAATATCCAGTAAGCCTAATTATAGGACAAATAAAAAACTTTAATAATTTTACCAAACTACTCTGACTGCAATTTTCATTTTTTTTTCTAACACTAATTTTTGGTACAAACTAACACTAAGAGTTAAAAATGAGAATCGTGTCAAGAATTTATTAACAAAAGGTGATGATGATCTTCATTAGCCTCGAGACATTTTTAACTCACGAAATTATTGTTAGGACTTTACTAGTTCGTTTCTAAGTATGCTGTGAAAGATTCCTTAATCTGCACCCGTTCGCACTGTCACTATATTACCATGGAAAAATTCAAACCGTACATATCAACTGTCCCTTCAAGTTATGACGTGATAAAAGAAAATCACTCTTGACACTGATAGTAGTCGCTCTGATATGCTAGCTTCATAGCACTTTATAACTGATTTTAAGTTCCATTTTCGAACTCATTATTTATGGAAGGAAATCTTTCTCGTTACTTTATGGAAGTTTCATAGCTCACACAATCACACTTAATCTTTACGGAGGCTTTCATAACAATTTATCACACGAGCTAGCTTTAATCCTCATACATACGCTATCCGCAGTCTAGTGTGAATTGGACTGACACAAAGTGAAATAAGTCAAATTTAAAAAGTTATGTGTGATTTCAGAAATGCTTCCTTTCTGCAACGCAATTATTGCTCAGACAGTTTTTCTATCAAGAAAGAAAAGACATCTTCCCGCACGAGCCTCAAAATAATTAATCAACAATGATTCCTTTCAAAAGTCTTGGCTTCTCAAACAACATTCTACTTCGATCATAGTGCACAAGATACATCTCTATTTCAGAGATGCCAGGATAGAAAATAAAAAAGTGTTAATTCGTCAATATCATAAAAATAATATTGTCTAACAATATGGAGTCTTTCGTTTTTGAAATATTTGTTTAAATTGTAAACTTTTTTCCTTGAATTGTAATTTTTTTATTATTGATAGAAGGTGAACGAATGCATACAATTACCCATATGTACATTTTCAATTTCATCCTATTAAAACTTAAACACATTTCTAATGTAAAAATACTTTCATCAGTTCGAGTTTTAAAAGTGCAAGCTTCAAATATAATAAATACTAGAAAAGTAATGACGTATAGTTACATGCGATCTGATATATATAGTACTAAGAAAATAAGCACGTTCAGCTCCAAGAGAGTTACTGTGCATGCGTGCTTAAACTTTTTAATTTTTAAATATGAAAAAAACTGTAACAAGAAAGTCTGTTCGCCTTTGTTTCACGAACAAAAAACGTACTATGTGTAGAGCCCCTTGGTTAGCAAAGGGTGATTAAAAGTAGCAATACGTGTGATATACCATTGCAATAAGACTGACAACAGTTTGAATCATATTATTGTTTGATGACCCAATATGGATATTCAGTGAGTTGAAATGCTATTATACAGTTATTGTACTAACAACTAGTATTGGGCAAGTAAGCAATGATATGATTCAAATTATTAGCAGTCTTATTATGACATAATATCACACACATATTAGTATTAAAACTCAATAGATATTCTTCTCTAAATGATAATTATTTTTATATAACACAGAAAATAACATAAATTTGGTACAATTACAATATTTTTAACAAGAAATATAAGATTTGGTATTTGAAAGTTAGAAAATGTTTTTCCTTCAGAGTTTGAAATATGCAAGCATTAATTATTTTGATTAATCATTTCTTATTCAACTATTATAGGGGAGTACTATCCACTGTATGAAGATGCCTCAAACATACAAAAAGAAGCGAATACGAGAATAAACAGCCACGGACAAAGTTCCGGTTCGTATATACTGTAACTCAATGAATCATTAGATGTATATTTTTTAATTTCTACCTGGTTTTGAGTTTTTCGCTTTCCGTAGAAGACATAGAGAGGGTGGAGAGAGATATTTGTATATATGTATATATATACATAGAAAAAAGTTTTCCTCATATGTTTTGGGTCATATCTTTATTCTGGTTTTCTTGTTTAATAAAAACGCTATGGGATACCGGTATCACTGTAATCCCACTCCTCAGTCTATCTCTGCCCCTGAGCATACTGAAAAGTGAAACTGCCCACGAAGCCAGTCCAAGTGAAACAAGAAAATCAGATTAGAAATATAACCCGAAGCATCTGAGCAAAACTGTTTATTATACATTTAAACAATTTGAAGTGAACTATTCTTACATATCGAAATAGAGATAGAAATGAAAAGAAGCAAAAAGAGAACATAAAATAAGAACGAAATACGTAAAGATAGAGGGAAACACGGAATAATAAAAACAAATGTAAAGATATGAGCACGTAAAAAATAAAGATATACAGAGCAGGTTAGAAATAAACAAACAGGTAAAAAGAAAATGATGAAAGACAAAGTAAAAGAGATAAAATAACAGAGTGAAAGTATAAAAACAGAAAAATAGACAGACAGACTGGTAGAGACAGAGAAAATAGAGAAGCAGACAGTAGAAAAAATATATAATTCTCGCACATTTTAATTACATTTAAGCACTTGTAGTCTATTTTTTCTATTAGATTAGTTAAAAAGATTAAAAATATAAACAAAATATAAAGTTATAAATGTCATAGAATTATATAAGTTTCTGCGATAGTAAAAAATTTAGACGTATCCAAATAAAGGCTATGATCAAACTAATAATTATTTAAACCATTTTCAAAATATATCTTAGTTTAAAAATTTCTTGATTGATTCGCTTGACTATACGAAGAGTAAATGCTTATGTGTAACATTAGTAAGCTTTGAATACGTTACACTTAAATATATATAGAGGCCCCCCAGTGGCACAGCAGTGTGTCTGCGAACTTACAACGCTAGAATCCGGGTTTCGATACCCGTGGTGGGCAGAGCACAGATAGCCCCTTGTGTAGCTTTGGGCTTAATTACAAACAAACAAACCATTTCTTCCTGGCCCATCACTATATACTAAGCACTACTGTACTTAGCGATTTTGAAGTGTACTGCTCCTTACAAACCAACAGACGTTGTCTTATATTATATCTGACGTTATTCAAGAAAATATTCAATAGCCTTTCTAAAGAAGAGTATACACAAACCTAGATTAGGTGTTTCAAAAACCTAATTTTACTTTAGGGTTTTGTTTTTAGAATAAAGGATGTAATCCCAATGAAGATAAATAGTAATTTGTTGAGTACAAGTTTTTGTGTTCTTAGCACGAAAAGTATAACTTACCACATATATATATATAGTGGAAGTTGACAACTTTATTACAAAGAGTAAAACTGGGGGTGAGATATCGTTAAAGATTCAAGAGAGTCTAGGATTGTCAGTTGGTAGCAAACCTCCCAACCAACAAAACTCTCTTTAAACTCTTATCCTCAAAATATTGGTCCACGTATGACCTGATGCTTAGGGCGCTCGACCAACAATCTGCTGGTCGCGGGTTCGAATCCCGTTACCAAACATGCTCTCCCTTTCGGCTGTGGGGGAGTTATAATGCTACGATCAATCCCACTTTTCGTTGGTAAAAGAGTTGGACAAAGAGTTAACGATTGGTGGTGTTGATTAACTGCCTTTTCTTTAATATATCATTCCTAAATTTGTAACGACTAACACAGACATCTCTCAACCAAAAAAAAAACATATTAGTTTGTTCTAACTATTTGATTTAAATATTGGCATATTTCGAAATTCTTACTAACCCCTTTAGTACTATATTAGTGCCTTAACGTATTTCTAACGCAAAACAAAAACTATAAATTATACATCCCGCAACAAATGAATGATAGTTTATATGACTAGTATCTTAACATTGTTCGCTAAAGCATTCCACAAACACAAAGCAAAATTTTCCAAACAGGAAAAACCTCCCGCTTTGCATTTCTACTATAATTAGACCAAAACAATTATGCAAATAAGCTTTTTATTCAAGGTCTTCCACTTCGCAAGGTGAAAATTAATTTGGCTTAGATAAATGGAAATAAATGAAGAAGGCTATACTAGGGTATTTCAAATCCACAATGCTTAACCCTTAGCCACGACATGCTTCATAGCTCACAGTTGGCACAGCAGAATCCCATGAAATTTGTAAACAAAAATCAATAATAAATACATATATCTCTAAGAATGTGCCGTCGTTGAAATTATCGTTAAGACTAGGCTTTAGCTCACGTGTGACCATTGTTTCCATGTTGCGTAGTTTAC
The DNA here is from genome assembly GCF_000517525.1 of Limulus polyphemus. NCBI lineage: Eukaryota > Metazoa > Arthropoda > Merostomata > Xiphosura > Limulidae > Limulus > Limulus polyphemus. The sequence continues at coordinate 516,214 of NW_013665672.1, read as the reverse complement.
ACTAATTTTTTGCAACAATATTATCAAACCGTTGCAGTTTTTTTTTTACATAAACACAAGTAACGATCTCCCGCAGCTGCAATATTTTGTACATGCACGTTTAATTCTATCCTGCAGCCAACTGGCATTTCTACCTGTTTAAGTCTGGAAAGATTTGAGTGTAACAACAGTTAAAAAGCAAGCTCATGTTAACCTTTAACGATCTAATTTTCATGCTTGAAAAAGTAATATAATTAAGGAAACAACTAACAGTTGGTTGCTACATGTTAGAGAGAATGGCAACAGCTTCCACTATTCTCAATGAATTTTCTTCTTCTTCCGCATTTCCGAGGATCTTGAATCTAAAGTACAAATACAGTTCTAGATCTTATACATAAGAATAACAAATTAGGAATAGCACGTGTTTTTTTTTTTCTTCTCTCTCTGTATGATGTTGAGAAAAAAAAACGTTATATTTGTTGGATATTATAAAGAAAGTTGACGATTAACATCAAATGAGATTCTGAATGCACACTTTAACAACTGTTTCCACGATTTAGCCAACCCCATCCATATAAAACTGTCAGAGGATATCCAACATGGTAAATTTGCTAATAAACAAGGTCCCAGTGGCACAGCGGGATGTCAGCGGACTTACAACGCTAGAAACCGGGTTTCGATACCCGTGGTGGGCAGAGCACAGATATCCCTTGTGTAGCTTTGTGCATAATTTAAAAAAAAACTTAATAAACAATAGCTCCACATAAGTTAGTTATTTCAGAATCCCGCTTTATCAAAAGATTAACACCTTCTTTTTTGTTGTTGTTGTTTACTTTTTAATAGTAAAAACTGGCAAAATTAATAGACACATTACATTAAGTCGGTTTCATGCAGATCCTAAATCCGAAACCTTATTCCACATAATTTAAAATGCTGTATTACTTGATTTTCCCGTTATAAAACATTGCAAACTTATATATATCGTCAACGTATCTATCATACTAAAGGCAATGGTTTTTGTTAGCCATTGAACATTTTCAAGCCAGAAGTTTATGTGATAATTCCTGAAGAGATTTATAACCATGTCTTGACGATACCAACCTGATTAAAAACCCGGTCATCGTCAACAAAATGTGATCTTAGGTAGCAAAATTAATATCCTCTCTTTGGATCAATAATCGGGATTTAGGTTTTTTGCGACCTGGGAGGGTCAGGTTCTAGTCGACCTAAAAAAAGATTTAGTTTGAATTTCGCGCAAAGCTACACGAGGGCTATCTGCGCTAGCCGTCCCTAATTTAGCAGTGAAATAATAAAGAAAAGGCATCTAAGTCATCACCACTTACTGTCACATTATAATGCCCCCAAGGCTAAAAGAACGAGCATGTTTGATAGGACGGGGATTTGAATCCGCAACCTTCAGATTGCGAGTCAAGCGCCCTAACCACCTGGCCATGCCGAATTTGCACTTGCAAACATTTACTAGTTAACAATTTTCTTCCTTCATCAAATATATTTAATAAATCCAATCCATTACTGAGTAAGCTAACCTTTTGAGTGTTAGAATTAGAAGTATAATTTGTATTACAAATCATACAATATGAAGTAAACCTAAACTTATGATTCCCTAAAAAAACCTTCCTCATCCGATCTAATCCCCATCGTATACATGTAGAAGGGTTTGTTTTAAGCGCGCAAAATTTCACTTAATTTTTTCCACGTCTCTAACCTTTAAACGTAATAAATTCTTATGTTGAAATCTGTGTTAATATATATGTTTTTGGATCAATTGCTTGAATAATAATACATTGTTTTTTATTGCAACCAAATTACTAAAGTAACATAACAGAGTAATACCAGATCGCTAAGGTGTCTGAATCTGAAATATTATCAGATACAACTCACTTATATATTTCTGAAAGAAAATATAAAGGATTTTTGAAAAAATTATTAATAACCGCACTGGCAAAATAAATGGTTCTCATAATTTTAGTTCATCAGATATATACGTAGAGGGCCGGCATGGCCAGGTGGTTAGGGTGCTCGACTCACAATCTGGGGGTAGGGGGTTCGAATCCCCATCACACCAAACATGCTCGCCCTTTTAGCCGTGGGGACGTTATAATGTGACGGTCAATCCCACTATTCGTTGGTAAAAGAGTAGCCCAAGAGTTGGCGATGGGTGGTGATGACTAGCTGCCTTCCCTCTAGTCTTACACTGCTAAGTTAGGAACAGCTAGCGCAGATAGCCCTCGTGTAGCTTTGCGTGAAATCCATAACAAATATACGTAGATTTTTTTTTTTTTTTGGTTACTAATGTCCTGAGCATTACATAAAGCAATATAAGGTACATGATCCAGTTTATGTCATCGAGCCAGTTCCGATCCAAGAGATGTTGATAATAGTTTCAAATAAATCGAAGATCAAGCATTAATAAACAAGACATTGTTGTTTGGATAATTTTGAAAATATCTAATCAGAGCTGCCAGTAATGAGCACAATATTTATACCTCCAACTTACACTTAATACTAGATCTGTTGAATTTAGTTGGTTTTACAACAAAATCGAATTTATTAGTGGGCAATAGACGTGATATGATGTTAGCTTAGGCCGTACACGCCATTAGAAAATAATGTGTATTTCCACTTTTTCATTTCCAATCACATTCTAGTCTTGTATTTTACAATTTAATCAAGGAATTTGATTTTCTCTTTAAAAAATTTAGATAAACTAATGTATATCATTCGCGATAATGCTTTCTAAGATTATAGGCATTTAAATCATAGTAAACTGTAGCGGGTGTAATACTTACTGAATTCGTATATATCTTATAAACTTCTTTATTATAAACAGATACAAATCAGTGGTTTCAGAGTTTAAAACATTGAGTTGTTTTTCAACCTCATCTCACGTTTTAGTATAATTTGCGTTTCATATGAGTGATTGGTTTGGTGTTGTAATACTTGAGAAATATGGATATTGTTGAGGATACAAGTGCCATTGATCTTTTATATTATGCAGTACAGACACGTGTAGTATTGGTTTGGTGTTATAATACTTAAGAAATATGAATATTGTTGGGGGATACAAATGCCATTGATCTTTTATATTATGCAGTACAGACACGTGTAGTTTTCTTTGACTTCTGGCATGACCACTATTGGTAACAGAAGTCATATCACACTAATTCTTGGGATGTATTGGATTAAAAGCATCTTTAGTTTACATTTTAATTTTATTTATTTATTTGAGTTTGTACGGTTTATATCTTGTGAATTTTGATACACGATGTATCCCTGTTGCTGTACGGTCCTATTTTCACACGCACTATTGTAACTGATGCACAGTGTATCTCTGCCCTCGTACGAATTCTATTTCCACTTAGAGTGTTATAATTGTTGATCTTTTTGTCTTCATGTTTTAATTTATTTTTTAGATTTGAGTGTTATTTGAAAAGCAATAATGATGTGTTAAACACATGCGTGTGATCTTAACGGTTTACTTAACATCAGCAACTGATGAGTACAATATACAAAGGTTATAATCAACAACTGATGAGTACAATATATAAAGGTTATAATCAACAACTGGTGAGTACAATATATAAAGGTTATAATCAACAACTGATGAGTACAATATATAAAGGTTATAATCAACTGATGAGTACAATATATAAAGGTTATAATCAACAACTGATGAGTACAATATATAAAGGTTATAATCAACAACTGATGAGTACAATATATAAAGGTTATAATCAACAACTGATGAGTACAATATATAAAGGTTATAATCAACAACTGATGAGTACAATATATAAAGGTTATAATACCTGAAAACTTTATCTTTATTTTCATGTATAAACAAAAAGTTGTATATCAACTAGTTTACTTATTTCTTACTAATCACTTTCAGTTTCGAATGGTTGGCGTGGATCTCAACTTGGAAGTCCGATGTACTTCTTCATCTTATCTTTTCTCCTGACCACGACGTCTGAAGTAATCACGTGATCCGGTGTACTGGAAATAACTCCTTACTTTTTCTGTAATTCTTCATGATGTATCATAGGTTCCGAACAAATCCCTGCTTTAATGGTAATTACATATAGCAAGCAAACTAAACTTACTTTTGTAAAACACGAGCGAGCCTACATAAACATTTGTTGAATGATCAAATCTTTCGTGAATATCAGATTACTTAATAGAAACAAAGTCGTGTTCTAAAGTTCTAAGCATTTACGCGCGTTTGAAAGCTTCAAAACAAAACCTAAAGTCTCATAATTAAATTTAAAAAATATTAAATTGCATTTGTGCATGTGTATGAATAGGATAAACAAAGAAAAATCATATCATTATGACACGGACGACTTCTCTAATTTGCGTTTAGATTCATTGTAATATTCCTAAACTAAGTTAACATGTAGCTCCCTATGTTCAGCTATATAATTATTATTAATTCTGTAAATAATAATAATAATATTAAGATAATTCAGTAATGTAAAATGTAAATTCCATCAGCACAGGTAAATAACAGAAAATTAAACGCAATGCTTCATACGTCCTACACCCTTTTTTTATATAATATCGAATTCACTCCATCGTAACAAGGCAGTGTAACCATCGCTTATTTGTATAGTGTGGCTGTGTGTGTATATATATACATATATATAGATAGATAGATATAGATATTTTTGTCTGTAACTGTGATGTTTCATTGACTTATCCCTTTTAGCGCACTGAATAAAATGTTTGCTTGTACTCTGTTTCCTACTGTTACTATTAATTCCTGAAATTAAAACTATTAAAATTCTTTTATCACTAATAGCTATAGCTTTACAATCAAAGGTGACACTGTTTGATTAACATTTAACTCAGGACGCAACTTGTGTATCCACAAATTTTATTTAGTGCGAAGCATTTATTTACTATCTGCACTCCCCAAGATATTAAAGTGTTTTGAAGTGACATTTGTGTCACCGTCCTGCAAACAGATGGTTGACTCATTATATACTGTGTTTTGCGAATGATCTTTAATGTCATATATAAATTTACACGTCCAAGGTGTAACCTTGTCTGCGTGGGCTCTACAGTACGTTGTCTATTTCCCTCCAGAATGCATGCATTACTAATTCTGAAAAAAAATCACATACACACTAGTGAAAATAACTTTTTAATTTACAGGTTACGAAAATATATATTCTAAATATATTTGTCATTATACGATTTCCAAATTGAACTTCAAACTCATGAAAATGAAAGAACTTTTGGTACTAAAACTAGACAGTATATTTGAATAGTTTTTATTGTAACATGGCGTTTCCCAGGAGATTTATATAGAGTGTAAGTAAATTATCCGACAGCATAAGTGATAAAACATATAATACACGTCATCACTTTGTGTTCGGGCTACTGGAACACAATCATATATTATTATTTGACCTATCAAAAAGAACTATTTGTGCAGTATGTATCACTTTAGAAAGCGGCTGAAATAGCACTTTCACACGTCCATAAGTATATATACATGATTGTGTATTTTACATAAGCATAAGTTTAACCAAAGCATACACGTGTGTGTATGTGTGTACCTTATATCGGGAAGCGGTCTTATAATATATCGCAACATGGTAGCCATTTTTTGTTTTTTGTTTTACTTTATAGTATTCTTACATCAGGAAGACATCTTAAAATATCACAATATCAGACGCATTTGACTTTAGATACATATTTCCGAAAATAACCTTAAAAACACAATGATAAATGCTTGTATAATACAGGGAGAAGAAATGTAGAATATATTAAAAAAGAATATTACACAATCTTGGAATTATAACTATAGTGAATTACATTAAAATAGCTTAAACGGCACTTCTGCGCAGAAAAAATATTACAGATATTAAAAACGAACATGCAACGTTAAATAATTGCACAATAAATCAGCTTTATTACAAAACAGGGCACAGCCTACATGTTTCGCGTAACGTCCTACGTCACCATCATCAGAAGTAAGAGTTAAGTCAAAAACTTATTTATGTATCTACAACACCTCCAATTTACATAATATTTTCATTACACCCTCAGCGCCATCTCCACTTCGAACACAAACAACCCTTCATGAAGAGCTTACAAAATAGATTTACAGTAAGTGTATTTTATTTCTTCCTGAACCACCATCTTTATTCAATTTTTTCCTTCTCAATTTCTAATCATTCTCTAATATTCAGTTCCCACTTAAACTCAACCAGTCTATAATTGGGTAATGTGTTCCCAACTGTTGCCAAGCGTCTTTTACAGAAACTAACATAATCTTGATTATGTATAAATATTTAATTATACAATATAAAACATGCAATGTATATATATATATATACGGGGGTGTCAAAAATCACTGTTTGTTAAGTTTACCCTTCTATATTCATTTCAGTGACATACACCCATAATTGTATGGAAATGTGTATGTGTATATATTTCGCTTTCTGTTTGACATTAAAATTTTCGAGGCTTTTTCTCATTAACAATATACAGATTCTGTTGTGTGCTTTATGTGCAAACAAGATGAGGTACCCATACTTTGTCCAGGTTATGAACTGAAAAAATGTGGGGGTGGATGCTATGATAAATAACACAAAAATCTTAACTTTCACACAATTTATTTATAACATATTGTTTCAGTATGCATTATTACCACACCAAACGTTTTGTATAAGTTTTAATAACTCATTATGTATATACTTAAAACATGGTATACACTGTGCGATTGTCAGGGTGACTTTGCAGAAAAAGGTAGCGACAAAAGTAGTGGCGGTAAGAGTGCTTTCTGTTACTCACTTTCAACACCTACCTCTTAATATCCTTCCACAGTTTTTCACGCGATTAATTAATTGATGATCATTGGCCGCAAAAGTGTCTTACGGGCCGAAGTTGAAAGATCACTAGTGGAAATAGGAAGTGGGTATAATTCAACAAACGGCTCTTCATATCAGTGTTATGGTGGCTGTTGGAGTAGAAGCTTCAGCTGAGTTTATGTATTATTGCAATAGTGGCGGCCATTTTTTTCATTGCCTTCCTCTAGTGCACTCTCCAAGATATATAAAACATTTGTGTGCCTTCCTCCATACTGTGTGTATGTTGTCTTACAGAAAATTTAAGTTGTTTTATTATAAGGACGTACCGCCATCTATGAATGTAGTTAACGTTAACTAACGTCAAAGATAATAAATGCTCAATAACATCAATAATGGGATGAAGGAGTTGTGAACCCACCATTAACATGCCCCTTGTTTCAAACTATCGTGTCACAAAGGTTGGTTGAGATTGGCCTGGTGACATAGGAGTAGTTAGATAACGGACAGACAAACAGACGGGCACACAGATTTTTGTGCTTTATGTACATAAATATTGGTTAGGATGTTTTTAGATTCTTCAGTATTTCCCTGAAGAAGTACATTAAGAGGTTGTTGTGGCTCTCTCTCAAAGGTTGCAATTCAACTTTGCCATTATCACAACACAGTCCTGGCTTTCGTTGGGATACCTTTTTGCCCAATTCAGCAGCAGCAATCCTTCTTTAAACTTGATATTCTTTATATTGTTCTCCTCTAGCAACAATATCTACAACTGATTCTTTCGCTCTTATTCTTGTCATTCAGCCACGATTTCTTTCTTGTGTGGCATCAGTTTCATCAGCTGTCTCTTTTGTTCTTTTTCTAGCTATCCTTTCCCTATCTCGATCGTGTCTTTCGGCATTTTCATCAGGTGTTTATTGTGCTCTTCTTCTACCTATCATTTCTCTATCTCGATCGTGTCTTGCAGCATTTTCATCAGGTGTTTATTGTGCTCTTCATCTAGCTCTTCTTTCCCTATCTCAAGATTGTCTTGCAGCAGTTTCTTTTGCTGTTTCTTGCGATATTCTTTCTTCCATCCTTGGTTATTTTTGGTTTCCATGAATACAATGACTTCAAAACTCGTTTGGGCATTTTCACACAATTAGTTAGGGATATAATTTGTGTGTGTGTGCGCACTTCACAAAGTTGACTGTTTTGGAAACTATAAAGTAACACTACTTATGTATACAAATATATATTTTACCATTTACTTACAATTACCTAGAGGCGGGAAGCAACGTGCGATCTCTTTGAGGTATTAGTAAAACACCGTGGAACTAAGGGTACATGTGTTCGCTTTGTCTTCACGTGATTAATTAATTGACGGTCATTGGTTGCGTTATAGAAAATGTAATAAAGTTTATTTTCTGTTGTTATTTTGTTTTTGTTGGTGTAAGGTCGTGGCGCCATTTATTACTTTAGTTAACGTTAGCTTACGTTAAAGATAATAAATGCTGAATAACACCAATAATCGGGGGAAGAGATGTTGTGAACCCCCATTAACATTATCCTTGTCCCACATAGTTTGGATGAGCTTGGCTCAGCAACCTAGGAGTAGTTAGATAACGGACAAACAGACAAATACAGTTTTTTGTGTGTGCTTTATATATATATTTAATTCGCAGATCACTGAAGACAAAAGTGATTGGTAACAGTTTTTAATTACAATTTTTCTTAAAGCACAAAACATTCACCAAATTAGGTCTAATGGTTAGCGTGCCGGGCTGCCTATCGGAAGGTCCAAGGTTGTAGCTGCAATATTCCACCTAATACGCTCTGTAAGGACGTTATAACAATAACAGTCAATCCCACTATTCAGCTAACAGTAGCCATATAGAAGGCGGGCGTTGCTGAGTAGTTGCCCTCTGTCTGGTCAGCAATTCAAATTTAGGGAGGCTATGCCTGAATCTTGGGGTTCTCTAGCTTGGCCGTTTAACCCTCGTTTCCCATAGGAAACCGCTCAGACTGAAAATTCCAAAAACGTACATACGCAAAAGATGAAGCTGACTAATGACAAAATTTTCTAACTTGACTTACGTCTGTCCTCAAAATAGATGTAGATGTAGATAGATTGATGGATGTTGCCAAGAAATCATTACTATTTTGTAGATTACCAAAAGCTACATCACCAAATTCTTTGTGACAAAAAACAAATATTAGTCATTAAGTTGCCATGTCTTAGCAACAATATTCAGATAAGAAGATGGTAGCAGCCCTAAGTAATAAACGAGGTAGAATACATTTATTGTAGATAATGGATGTAGGCAGATCAACCATTTTTGCAAATGGTGTTTAAAAGCATTAGCGTTTTTTTTTCATAACATACCCTTACTTTGATGTTTTGTTTACAAAACAAAGTAGTCGCCTCAAATCACCTCTTTCGGAAGTAATTTAAAACTCTTTTAAGTTAAGAAACTAATCGGATTAAAATGACATTAGTTTTATGGAGAAATATTCTTAATGATTATCAAAAACTTTGAGTATAGAGTTAAACTTTGGCCATCATCATGTCTGATGGTAGACGGCGTTATTAAATTTGAAATAAATATTCCGTTAACATAAATGAAAATACTAAAACCCCTTGAAGTTTGAATTCCATTTTCTCAATGTCGCAAGTAAGATTTGTTTGTAATTAAGCACAAAGCTACACAATGGGCTATCTGTGCTCTGCCCACCACGGGTATCGAAACCCGGATTCTAGCGTTGTAAGTCTGCAGACATACCGCTGTGCTACTGGGGGGCCGCAAGTAAGAAGTAAAAAACAAAGAGCGTTTTTTCGAGCTTTTAAATACATTGTACGTAACCTTAAGTGTAATTAGAAAGTATTGGGCATCACTTTTTTGTCATTCTGAGTACAAGCCGAAACCTTAAAAAAGAAGATAGAAAAAAGGTATTCTCTTAACCTAATCTATCTAGAATTTTCATTGGTTCAGTTAAACCAAAGCACAGTAACTAAATTGAATTTGTTCTAAGTTATCAAATCTTTTAATTTTCTTGAATGCATTTATAGACAAATTATTAATTAACCTTATTCTAAGAACTAGTTCTAACACTAGTTACAAGCTGTTTGTTTCTAAAAATGAAGTAAGCATCTTTGAGACCTCTTGAAGACCTGGGCCACAAGAACACTCAGTTATCTCGTGACAAAGCAAGAAAATCTATTGAATTTTGTGGTTAATGAAATTTGACTTATATACAACCCCAAGCATGCTCTGAAGCGATACACCAACATTTCTGAATCTGATTTGCAAGCATACTACTTAAATATCTTGATATTTTAACTTACATACACGTATCTCATAAATTAGTCATTTTTTGCCTACAGATTAACTATACATCAATAATTTTAGTTACAGTTTTTCTCTGAAATCACTAATGCTTTCCATCAATATGAAAATCACGTTACATTTAGGTGAAACACAATAATTTTCATGCATTTTCTGGTGATATGAAAATCTTCAGATTTTACAAGAAAGAAGTGCTATGAAAATCTAAAACTAAAAGGCTTTTGTTTGTTTGTTTAAAGTTAAGCACAAAGCTACACAATGGGCTATCTGTGCTCTGCCCACCACGGGTATCGAAACCCGGTTTCTAGCGTTTTAAGTCCGCAAACATACCGCTGTGCCACTGGCTTTAAATAAAAAATAAAATTATTTTTTCAAATTGATTTATAGTTACGATTTAATCTAACTATCCTAAAAGGGCAAATTTTACTGTGAGCTTATATCGTAAAAAAATAAGTGTAATAAATACACTTTAATTACAAAACTTGATCAAAGTTTCGCTGTTATAAACGGTTTTTATTTATTTCGTTTTATATAATAATGTCTAACGACTGGTTAATCTTAACCATCGTATATAAAGTTATATTTCGTTTGCATTCAGCGAGGCCTTAAATTTTAAAATTTGAAAAACATCATATAACACTAACTGACTAAGTTGAAAAGAATATAAAACATCATAAAAAATATAAACCAAGAATAATTGTTGTTTATTTTCTGATTGCAAATGTACTTCGAACTATTAAATTTAATTTCATTGTAACTTTAGCAGACGTTTGTCGCATGGTAAATATATGGGACTAGCCTTTAACAGCTTATCTTTAAAAAAAACATTAAAATTTTTGAAAAAAAAAAGTAAACGGCTACTAACTTGATTTTAAATTATGGATGTTTAGGCGTGATAGACAGTTAGTTAATGGTTCGGCAAGCTGGTGTCCTTGGTGGAATGATCCCTTTCATTATTCTCAAATCAATCTTTCTGGTGCCCTTTCTTAATGATCTAGTAATGTCATAAACACTGTCTGTCCTAATAATATAAAACACTAACGCAGGGAAAAGAGCTATCTTGTTCCTTGACTTTTTACTTCTTTATGTTTTTCTCTAACCCAGTATATGGTTACTTCTAGTGTAGCGTAGTTCATGAAAAAGTCGTTAGGATTTGTACTAATATTATTGTTTAATTTTTTTATTTCTGATTAAAAGTAAAATGATAAATTAGTAGCATTTTGAAAAAAAAATAAAAAATCAGTTAAAAGAAAATACTGAATTTTCTAAATTTTTAAATCATCGATGCGTGAAAAGGATTCAGCCTGTAATAAAATGGATAATAATAATAAAAAATAAAAATCTTAATATGTATATTGTTACGGCAGCGGAAGTCACGTGACGCTGGTAACACGTGATGACTTTCTCGAATGATCGGAGAGGCCCGAGTGCATTCGAGACGCCCTCTTCGTTGGTATATAAGCCTGGCAGGGAAAGCCTGCGGGAATGAATGAAGAGAGTTCCGGGTAATTTACGATTCTGTTTCGAGCTAGTGTGTGTTTTGTTATAGAGATTGTGAATAGCTGTGATTTATAGCATGTATTATAAAAGTAGTTACGTTTGAAATGACGAGAAACGTACTGACTGTGGAATTACTGTGTACTAAAAGTTTGTTTTGAGAAAGAATAAATTGGTTTAATCAAGAAAGGATTTGTATCGCTGAAGTTCCTCTGAAAAAATTTCTATCGGAAATTAACAAACGAGCAGATACGCAACAATAAATTAAACACTATAACCAATACTATTAAAGAAAGAAGCGTTAAAAAAAAGAATAGAGTTTGTTTGTTTTTTGCTTGTAATTAAGCACAAAGCTACACAATGGGCTATCTGTGCTCTGCCCACCATGGGTATCGAAACCCGGATGCTAGCGTTGTAAGTCGGCAGACATACCGCTGTCCCACTGGGGGGCAAAGAATAGAGAATAACGTACTTACAGAACACATAATACTGATAGTATACTTCAAGCACTACCTCAGATTTTATGTTTCTTAGAGAACTTAACATTAGTATACGTTAAACTTAATATAATCCTCCCTAACAATGTATTGTGACCAATGAAAGTCTGTTAGACTGATCTGATGGTGTAACCTTAGAGCAGCTTGGCATCAGAGATAAATTACTTCGACACATGCTCATGTTAATGTTTAAGGATAGAGTCCGTTAGCAGAACGGTACAGATAGCAAAACAAGGGGAAAAACTAATTATTTTCATAGGTATAAAAATGATAAATTAAATGAATAACAGAATCATACAATACATAGTAAAAATATTGACACTAATTGAAATTTAGCCAATTTAAAGGTAATAAAATGAAATATAATATACTAAACTTACAACATAGTGTGTCTCACAGAACTAATCCGTCTTTAACTAATTTCTCTCTTACTACGTATATGGAGCGAACAGTAGGAAATAATTCATAAAGCTAAATCGTAAGTGCTAGCTGCGGTTGACGGTGGATTGTAGTGATCAGCTGCTTTCCCCTCTAGTTTTGGGACAAATAGTTTTGCGCGAAATCCAACAAAACAAAGTAATAGCCGAAATATACAACGATGATAAGATTAGGCTTATGATAGAAGAAAGCACAAACACTTTTTTTATAAAAGGGTTATAAATAAGAGTATAAATCGAAATGGAGAACTACCATAGAATAATATCAGTTTTGCGCACAATTTAATTACAACTAATTTAAAATAAATATTATAATTATGAACCCTGTACATAAAACCTTGTACTGTCACAAATTACTATTGAGGTTCCTGAAATTCATGCATTAGTAAAGATCTTCTAATTCTATATGTTACTAAAGAGCGATATAGTAAATTCACTCTAGTGAACTACGCTGAATTAGTTTGTTTTGTTTGTTTGTTTGTTTG
>NW_013665672.1:497491-502369 GCF_000517525.1 Limulus polyphemus | reverse complement strand
ACGGCTGAAAGGACGAGCATGTTTGGGATGATTGCTAGTCGAGCGCCTTACAACGCTAGAATCCGGGTTTCGATACCCGTGGTGGACAGACACAGATATCCCATTGTGTAGCTTTGTGCTTAATTATAAACAAACGAGCAAGTAATTTCTGTACCGAATAATCTTAAATTCATTTGATCAATCTGTAGCTTTTCGGAAGTAAAAACACCAAAATACTTAACTGCATTAAACTTCTTTGCATGCCTCATTTAATTTTGGCATTGCTAATATAGTTATTGTCAACGAAAGTTTTATGAATTTTGTGTACTGCTTAAATGAGGGCATTTTTCTGTAGGAAGACACCGTATCCTCAAAATAATTGTTATTATTTCTGTCTTTATTTTCTTATTTTTCACTTTTGTTATTTCTCATAATTTTATTATTTTCAGTGTACCATCACGGGTGTTTCTACTTACAAATATACTTCCAGTCCTCTAAATCTTTTAGTACTTATTGATTGCCAGATGTCAGACAAGTATACTTGTTGTATTTCGGTATATGCCTGTAAATAATTGTCCCACTACCATAGTAGTCGCAATAAAAGCAGTTTCTGTACAGGGTGTAGCTCAGTTATTTGCTGCTCTGAATAAAACACTTAAACCAGGTACGTCTCCTATGTCTATCGTCTATCTAGAGGATAAAAACCCTAATCATGATATTTATTAATCTTAGTAGGAAATCACTGTAAGCTTGAGTTACCTCTACTTTAGATAGCCTCCCAGTGGCACAGCTAGAATCCGAGTTTCTATACCCGTGGTGGGCAGAGCACAGATAGCCTATTGTGTATCTTTGTGCTTAATTACAAACAAACAAATTCTTTAGATAATTCACTGTTCTTTTTCGTATACTTTATAATCATTTTGCTGTGGTATGAAGGAAATCTAAAAATATATTTGTATTATCGTAACCCATTTCCGTTGTCATTCAACACAATGGAAACAATAAATGTACAGAAGAGTAATCAATACTTGTCTCATAATTTGAAATGCAAAGAGTCGGCAAATCTAACTGGTAATTTTAGGTAGGAAATATTGGTGTATTTAATTACTTTATCACGCTAATAGCCTTTATAACTTTATTTGATTTATTATCCTCCTTTACACCAGTTTTCAAATTCTTCTGTTGGTAAGAGTATTGAAGCCCTCAATGTTAAACATTTCTCTCAGAAGAATGGCATTCACTTGCTTGCATACGGTGTGAAAGTCGCTTGATATGATGAACATGTAATGATGATGTGTGCAAAACAATCAAACTTGTAACATTTGTTTGAACGCTGTCTATTTAGGTGTTTTTGATTTGCATTCGTATTCACAGTTTATCAAATTAATTCAGTTTCATCTGAGCTAATCTTTTTCGTATATTTTATCAGATAAGCTAACAAAAGGTGCTTGTGCAAAGTTAATTAAAGTAAAATACACCACTACGTTGAAATGTATTCACATTTATCTTATAATTAAGCTGACAAATACTTACCGTTATAGAGAAGATTTAATATTGAAAGTACGTTGTTCTATGTGCATGCAACTGCTTTACTATATAATTAAATCATAACATGTAAAGTGGTGATAAAATACACATTTTCTAAACTAATAATGACATAGGCAGTTAGATTACAAAAATAATATTAGCGGAATTCTAGTGCTTTGCAAAGTCGCAATAGAATCTATTAGTGTCACTAATTCTGGAAACCCCTACAGTTTTTGAAGATATATTACTATGATTCTAGAATTATCTGATACAAGTATGCATTCATGATTAACAACAAAACAAAAGTAGACTGAATGTGCGCTTATCATTACATAAGCAGGATAGGTAATGTTTATCAAAAGTTTCAATGTTTTCGCATCAAAACAGGGATTATTGAACTTTACGGAGCTTTAAAAACAGTCTAGCTTATTGAACAACGGAAGTTTGTCATGATTATATTGAGTTTGAACTTTATAAAAGAGAACCAAATACACCACTGTAAAAACAGTTCAAAATCTTATCAGAGCAGTGGATCACATTGTTTAACAGATGGACACAAATTTAGCTGGAAATAGTAAGAGGTATTAAAAATATTTTAATATACTTGAGAAAATCATTTTGTTTATTTTTAATTAAGCACAAAGCTACACAATGGGCTATCTGTGCTCTGCCCACTACAGGTATCGAAACCCGGATTCTAGCGTTGTAAGTCCGCAGACATACCGCTGTGCCAGTGGAGAGCTAGAGAAGATCATCCTAACAGTATTGAATTTTAACAGTTTATCTAACATTCGTATAAATTAAAGCAATTACTCTTAATGTAAAATCAATACTTATAGAAAAAAATCGTTTTTAATTGCATCCTTATAGATAAATAAGTTTGGAAAGTTGTTGAATTAAACTATACAAGTGTATAAATATAAATGACCTTAGCAATGAGAATGAATTAAATTTAGTTAATTTTATAATGAAAATCAATATTTCTTACTTTACTCTCGGACAGGGCGTGATCTAGTGGTTATCTAAACCGGATTGGTAATCCAAGGGTCCATGGTTCAAAAACCGTTGCTGCAAAAACGCTTTCGGCATTTTGGGGGGGGGGACGTGGGTGCGCTATAAAAATGGCAGCCCAAGAACAAGCGGTTGGTACTGTTGATTAACTGCTTTCTCTCTCTCTATAGCAAATAGTCCTTGTTGTGTTTGCTCAAATATCTGAAACAAATAGACCATCTGGTCTATGAATTCCAAATTAGGGATGGCTATGCGCATATAGCCCTTCATAGTTTTATACGAAAATTCTAAAACAAACAAGCATTTTATACCTTCACATAGTAATCTTGATGGAATTATTAAACTTGTCGAGTTTTCTTAAAATTTGAACTTCTTGGCAAAGCCACCAGGATTTGAATATATATATATATATATAGCGTACCGGAAAATATTTCTGGGAATTATTTTCTAAACCTTATTCAAAATTGTTATTTAGTATTATAGCTTTAGCAGTTGTTCTTTTTTGTTTTTTTTATATATGCTGCGAGATGAGTTGCGCGATTTCTTCATGTACGATAAAAAAAAGGTCCTCAATATCATTTAGTATTTTCCTGGCTAACAATGTCTTTCTTTTCGTGGCTATACATTTCTGAAAGAATGTATTATTCCGCTACTAAATGCTTAAATAAAACCTAAACTTGCACATAAATATACTTGTTTAGAATATTTTGCGGACAGTACAATCGGAAATGCCTCTATGGAGAGTTAATAAAATAGACTCGTCAACTATAAGAATTGGTGAATATTTTATATAATTGAGTGAAGAAAACTAAAACCTACATCAAAATGGCGCTAGAAGTTCATCGCTTGTATTTTACCAATTTCTTTTAGTAAGAACACAGTCTAGTTCAGTTGAATAAACTTTATGTGGGCTGAAACCAATATTAAATGAAAATCTGCACCTATTAAGTCGATAAACGCTCGAAAACAAATTGGCGATGTTATACAACACCAAATAGTTTTGGCATAACTCTTTCTAATATGAAAATAATAATAATAAAACTGCTATTTTGTCTTGTTTAAACTTCTTTGTAAACAGAAAGTAATTCATTTTTATTTAAATTTGTGTTTTCCATCACTTCGTTCTAATATAAAATTGTATAGAAAAGTATACCATAAACAGAATGCAATAATAAAGATAAAGAAAGCTCATTTGTATCAGTAAAAGTTTGTGCTTCCTACAGCTGTTGTTTTTGTTGTTAAATATATATTTCATGGCTCTTTCATGCGAAAACTTTTCTCACGCATTTCCAGTACATGTGGATACGTGAACAGTTGGATTACCCAAAATAATAAGCCTTGTTTCATAAATGATAAGAATATGTCTGACATTCATATTAAGATAATAGCTTGAAGAAATTACTAGCAATAGTGATGGCGTATAAAACAACTTCTGTAAGCTTTGAAAACATCACTAAAGCTTCCATTATAATAAGCATGGCATGGCTGAGGGTCGCGGCTACGAATCCTGTCCCCGAACATGTTCGCCCTTTCAGCCTTAGAGCGTTATAATGTGGTGATAAACCTACTATTCGTGCAGGAGGAGTAGCGTCTGTGTCAGTGGTTGATGATGTTGACTAGTTTCCTTCCCTCTAGTCTATCACTTCAAATAGCTTTGCGAGAAATTCGAAAACAAACAAATCTATTATAATGTTGTTCAACCACCGATCTGTCACAACCTTGTTGATCGAGGGGATTTCACGAAAAGAAACAAAAAACTTGTAAATTATACCGATTTTTCGTTGTACTTGTATTTTGGTGGTCCGCGACAGTTGAGGGAGGCAGCAAGCCGGATCCTAGTCTCGAAAAGCTTTGCTTTATTACATATATTTACAACCATGGAAACATTTGAACTTTACTTCTATTGTGACAAGACTTAGTTTAAAGTGCACTGTATCTTGAAAAGCACAGTAACATATATAGTATGTAGAACTACCATGTATCCACTGTTGTGCTCCATTAGTTGGATGGCGTTAAAGAACCGATAAAAATTATGAGGTCCATGCACGCATAAAGGAGAAAGCTTGGCTAATTTTAAAAACTTTCATTCAATGCGTCAGCAAAAAAATATTGTTATGTCTCTGGTCGTTAGTTAATTTTCCGTAAAAATTCTTTCCGAAGAAACTTTAGCGATACAAGACCTTTCTTAAATAAAACTGGTTTATTGTTCTTGAATACAACTTTGCAATACACTTAATTTCCACAGTCGCGCTATAACAAACGCTATAATTCACAACGAACCTTCGAGAATATGACGTGTTACAAGCGTCACGTGACTCCCGCTGTCGTAACACTGCCCCTTCCTTAGTATTGTTCGTCCCG